>NW_011967174.1:750233-778807 GCF_000949405.1 Vollenhovia emeryi
CGCCCAATTCGAGCGCGTGGCAAGATGTGACCGCCCGGCGATCGATATTACTATGCGCACATCTCGCCACGCGCTCGAATTGGGCGGTAGGCCGGCCTAAGACAACGATTTTTAATAATTAATTACTCGTTAACTATTACGAAAATTGCAAAATGGTACAGGACTTTTCCGTTCATCTCGATCCGTTCTACCTTCTCAAAAATTTTGTCGGATATGGAAAGACTCACTCTGTATAAGTTAACTCTTGTCTCAATATAATAATTTAATCTTTTTTCACGTAATTGACTGGTCTAGGATTTATTTTCAATTTGTTATACGAGTATTATGTATCCGCTGTGACAAACCATATCTTTTATTGTACTCATTATTTGTGATTTTGTCTTATTTTACACGTTATTATTGTACACATTTTGATTGTCTATTAATTTAATTTGTATCTTCGATAAGCCTGTAATCTCGATTATCGGTTTGTTCCTTTTAGAATGTGCTTGAGAAGGGCCTAAACCCTTGGTCGAAACGTCGCGCTGTATATCTGTTTATTTTATTTTATTAAACACGCGCCAGTTAAGGTCGACTAAGCTTATTCATTCTTACTTTTTACTATTTGTAACATATTTTAAATTGCAGCGCGACAATTACGCGAGCGTCGGGAAATATCATTCGCCCGATAATTCGCGCGGGTGATATTTCAACGATCCTGCAGCGAGTTTGTTTTCGCGAAAGATGATGGGAGGCGGTGAAGAATATATGGAGGGGAAAGGAGCTACGAGAGATATGGAGAGAGGCGATAGCGCGAGCTAGATGGAGGGAAAGTAGGGCCGTTTATTAAGCACTCCGTCGGCTTTCGTCACAAATTCTTCGCGGCCGTCGAAATAGAACGCGAAAGTAACCGTGGAAAATTGGAAACTTTCCGCGCGATAAAATCGGACTTAATTTTCAATAAATTCACCTTCCACGGAGCGAGGAGCGCGCTCGCTCTACGTACGTGGTTTGACGCTAACTGGGAGGGGGGCGGAGGAGGGGCCGGAGGAAAGGTAATTTACTTGGTAATTATAAAGTTACTGGCTCCCTCCCCGTCCCTCTCTTCGGCGACGCGCGCATAGTTGTGAATATTCAAATGCGATTACATCTATGATCGCATAAATTATACGGCCACTCGGCCCTGTCGCCTTCTGCGTCGCGCATTTCGCTACTTTCGGCTTAACGTCAAGACTTTAGCGTCCGCTGTGTAATACGGGGGCTCTCGCGCCTTCGCAAATAATAGAAACCTATGGAAACGTCACTGAAATAAAGGCATCGTTTCTTTCCGGCACGTCGGAAATGGCATAGCGCGACGAAACTCGCCGTTTCGCAGGTACGAGCTGCCGAACGGATCGAACGTACCGCCTGTCGCGGAGGGAAAAAAGTTGCGTTGGAGAGATCAGTATACGACAAAAACGATATCGTGTCAGTCGCTTTTATGATCGCGATTTTTATTGTACACACCCGACGGGCACGAAGTAAGCCGTTGCGAGTGAGATTGGTAGGTCGGGGCGTTTCAGAAAATTTTTCGTCGCGAGGGCGTTATTTTTTTCTTGCGCGATAAACGCGAGTGTTTCCCGAAACGTTCGGTACTGCCGTTAAATCCAGATAAATAGAATTTTTCGACACGTAAGTCGGAAACGTACGCGATGGTCGAGAAGCGCGATTGTAAGATTAGCCTCCGGAAGCGACCGCCCTTTGCAGTCTGCTGCCTGTTGACAAAATTAGGTACACAAGGGACCACTTTCCGCCGTACAATTTTGTAAGTTTCCGTTTCGCGGGATGATAAAATTTGGGGGAAGGTGCGTCGGCGAAGTAATCAATTTCTATAATCCGGAAGATCTTGTCCGGCGCGCGAGGAGTACCCCATTTTGCCCCATCGAGATAAGATAATGCGCGCGCGGGAAACAAGTGCCCAGGTACTTGCTCGCGTTATCTCAATCGAATAATTAAGAATTGTTTAATTGCTCGCGCGAAAGTCCTTATCGCACGGTCGAAAGAAGTCGAGCCATAAATTCCCGCGGACTTGTTGGCCTTAAGATAAATCCGTACAAAGTCGCGGACCTTATCTCGTGTATTTAATATCTGAAGCTCTCATCTGCAATCGGCCCGAGGAACAATAATGATATCCAAATGTTTGCAGAACTCGCAGAAAATGTACCTTGCTTGTACCTCTTCCGCACTCATACCCGAACCAAATTAACGTCAATGTTAATATTAACTTTATCGCGCTGCAGTAGACGGCTATATTCCGTCACGGGCTCAAGAATTCCTATTCATCGTCATAGATACCGCGGAATCTACTTCGGCAGTGCCCGTCAGGCTTTTTTTACGTTATTGGTAATTAATTATAAATATTGATATCCGTCATTATTAGCGGAATAAATATTAGCTTTTATCTTTACGATAAACTGAATAGTTTATTAAATCCAAAAGTACGAGCAAGAGGAAATTTCCCACTACACCAGCTCTCTTCCAGGAATGTAATCATCATTATTTCGCGATCGTATTGATTTATCGCATACGTTTAATGAATAAGTTGCGAGGTCAACGGCAACGAGGGTCCCTGCTTTCCTCGCCCGATCCTTCATAAACCAAATTCTTCTTCTACTATCGGATCAAGCGCCCATAAAGCACACGCGGTCAACTTCATCGCTTGTGTCTAACGGATGGCGCATATTTATGATATAGTTCACATAAATATATTAAGTACGTATCTGCGTGTCTAGGTTAGTTTTATAAAAATTTAAAAATATTGCGTGCAATCCTTCCACGCCCTCAGAACGGATTTCCAAGTTACCGAGACAAAAAATATGCTTGACGCATTTATATTTCTCGCAATCTTATTTAGTATAAAAATAAGGCAATATCAAAATAAAATCAATAATTCTTATTCTCCTCTATCGAATTAAAAAAAAGATTGACTTACTATATTTAGACAGGAGTAACTTTATATATTATTGAGTTTAGAATAAATTTTCCCTCCATCTTACAATGCACGAAGTTGGCACCGCGATATTCAACAAAAGACGATACATACTATAATTTTGTTTTAAATTTTAGAATTTTTCATTTAAGATTAAAATATTCCTTTCTCTACAACAAATATGATTGGCGATATATCGATCTTATTTTATGATACATTCAAGTGTAACAGCATTGGATCCGGAAATTTTTTTCTGTGGGTGTATGTATATTTTAGACTTTTATTTATTAATTGCAACATCGTGGAACATGACAATTTTTTTCAATTAAAATTGACACTTAATGAGAAATACGAAAAGTTTCATTTTCTTACTTCTTAGACAGAGATTATCCGAAAGGAATATAATTATCTATATCGTCTCTATAAAAGGAAGACATCATTCGTAAGAATTAGTTGTACGATGTAGTTTGGTGGAATAATTGCTTAAATAAAAGGATGCCCATCGCGAGAAGCACGTAAACTTCGCGGTGATTGGTCTCGAAATGAAAGCACAAGAAGGTCAGCTCGAGGGAAAGGTCGGGGTGCTCGCGATGCCCCATAAAATGCACCCCTCGCCCGCATTCATGACAGCGGGGGTGGCGGTTCGGTTTCTCTGCGGGCTATTTAGCGCATCTGCCTCCACCTTCGTGCGGAGCAAAGGGATTGCGCGGGCGAGAGAGAAGGAGAAAACTGGGCGCGTTGTGGGGGATGACTGGAAAGCGAGGATTTCTGCCGGTGAATAACGAATGTAAAGCTACACCATCGTTGTTACACGCCGATCGTTCAATTTCTACAATTCGTTTGCTAATTTATCTTAAATACTGCGCAAAAATTGTTATTGCACGGCACGATGGATTCTTTTTTAAAGACTCATATACAGGAGCAGATTATTCGAACGGAAGGAATTACATATGGACAAATTTTTTTTTACTTTCTCCTGAAAATCATGTAATCGTGGAACAACACGGTATTTCGAAGAAAATTATGAGAGTTTATTGAAATGTTACTAGTAAAAAATAAGCTAACCCTTAAGAAAAAATGCAGTCAAAATTGATAAAAAAACTGATCACTAACTGAATGGATTATTTTTATTAAGGAAAGTATAATTACTAGTAAAATATATGGGAAAATTTCGAAAAACTCTCATAAATTCAAAATGTTGTCCTACGATTATATGATTTTCCAGGGTACATTTTAAGAGAAAATTCCGTGCAGGAAATAAAATAATAAGAAGCAAATTCCAGTTTATGCTACTTTTTTAGCGTTACGATTTTGAGTTCTATTCATTTTTTCCTCTAAACGAACAGTCTAGCTTACACAACTGATTGAATTCAGGCAGCACGCAATACGTGATATAATATGCGACGAAAAGATGAAAACTTTTTATCAGTCAGAGACAACATATCTCGAAATGCCTCGCTATACTTTTTCTAATAACATTCTTAATAGCGTTAACATGTAACGAGAGGCTTCATTAAGACTTCCTTTCTGTAATCAACGGTTCTTCGGCCATATCGATTCAGTTATATTAACCCGAACGTGATCGGGGATACATGCGAGCAACCGCGAACGCGAATGCGAAACTAGTGTTGCGGTCTGAGCTCGCAACGATATAATTACCATATGCGCGGTTCGCGCTCACGTGCAGCCCGAAAACGTATATCTTCCGCAGAGCTTAACAGGTCATCGAGTGACTTCGGGTCGCTGTACGTCTTCTATATCGCGGCGTACAAACTTTATATGCGTACGCGTTTTATCTCACCAGATCACAATACGAGAAACGCCATTTGTAATTCCTTCGTCTCGCGTATGCACGAGCGGGCGCCCGTGTCCGGATTTTCCATTCCGTGTCCATCAAATGGACATTAAGAGCGGTTCCGGGGATGCGGTGGAACAGGAAATGGAAAAGGAGAGGTGGCCCTTTCAGACGCACCGCCGCCGCAGGCGTCGCTGGCAATTGCTCGCTTTCAGCATCCTAGGCTTTTAATAAAGCTCCTAATTTATTGGATACGCGCCGTTGTTGTTGCCGGTGTTGTTGCCATCGACGCGGCGTTACTGTAAAACGCACGTACGTTTTCCACGAGTGGGGCTCCGTAAGCTCGGATTATCCGGTAATTCACGATCGATGCGCCAAACGAGTGCTGATTCTACGTAAGCGCGCATATGCGTAAGCGAACAATTTGCATTCGTAACGTTTCTGTTGCTTTTGTGCACTCGAATATAGACGTACGGGATTTATTTTCGAGATGGTGCGTCCCACGCAGTTGTTTCGACGATATCCACAGATTATCAAATTTCATTGCGAGAAATTTCTCTTTGTGCAAAATTTCGTTCTCTCGGTTTTAGTTTGCAACGTGTTGTCAACGCGAAATGTATTGAGAAGTCTCTCGCGTAACGTTCAAATACTCAACAACCGACAACCAACAAGCGACAGATATATTTTTATTTAAATAAATTGTCTGTATTTGTAAATTGTTTAAAGGAATTATTTTAGAGAGCCTGTATTATTGACTTAGTGAATTATTTCAGAGATTGCACTTAATGAATATACTAATTTTCGTACACAAAACTAAAAATATTTGTGCCTCGTCTTAAAAAGCAAAGAGTGAATAAGATCAGAATAAATGAAATTCGTAAGGGATGAATTTTACACGTAATTAATATGATAATTGAAAAGTAACTAGTAAAAGTACAATCACATTATGAAATAAAAAAGAAAGAGCCTTAATATTATGCGGCATTTAAAAGTTAGTTTTATTATAATATTATTTTGAAAGGCTCAATTTCTTGCTGATTGCATGCATTTATGAACTGCGAAAAAATAAACTGAAATATATTCAGTACTTCCTTCGCATTTCGATATATTTTTTAGCTGGTTTTTATTACTTTTATTGGCAAATATTTGTATACTTCAGTGTTCTATTTTTGCTATACACACGTGTATAAGTTTCGCGATAAGAATGTATGTAACATAAGCATGCGCGGAAAACATGAAATACAGCAGATCCGTTTCCGCTGCGTGTCTACGTCAATTTTTTCACAAAATCATAGCATTTCGAAAATCTGGCACGCGCGTACCATACATGAAAGGATGACACGCGTATACGTGTGCAAACATACATAGGTGTAATGCTACGCTACTAAAACAAGTGTGAAAACACGCGTAGTATAAATGCCTTGAAACACGAAAGCACTGACCGACTTTAGATCGAGGTCACGGATCAATATAATTGCCAATATCTTCGCACAGAAAAATCGGAGATAATTTTGAGCTCGATTGAAAGTTAAGAATCCAGCGCTTTCAACTAGCAGAGGATCACTTATCTCTGATGACTAGTGTGCACGATATTATTGATTAACTAAGCTCTACCCCTTAAATATTGATCTCTATTGAAGAATAGAAATTAACACAACTCGCTAATCATTGTATTGATAAGGGATTTTTCGTATAACCAAATTCAAACAATTTAAACTTCTTAAAGTAAAAATCACTGTTTGAATTTCATTATTTTGATTAAAAAAATCATTTATCAATAATGAACTGCACTTTATAGATTGCTTTTTATAATATTTTTATATTATTATAAAATTTGGTTAAAAACTCTTTTTTTTAAGTAATAATATAATCAATAATTAGAGAGTTCAGTTGAGATAAAAACTTCAATACGGATTAATTTTGCAGTTACGATAGTTCACTTCTTAGGTACAATATTAAATTGCCTTATGGTTACTTCCCGATGCTTTCCAGATCGTTGGAACTCCAACTCCTCTCGAGTTTCTTGATTGCAATCAAACGACAATATTCGCGAAGATACAAATCATATTTACGCGCCAACTAAGTATCGAATACGACTAAGAGTGCGACGCGTGAAGATACCCGTGTGTATTAACCGTGCATGACGTATAATCTCGAGAACTATTATTAAATATTAATATTTAATACACGATCAAGTTTGAGGTAACAACGTAATCGTTAAGAGTTCATTTATATGTTAAATCATTTATTACACAAAATTTTTGCGAATCTTAATCCACCGGAAATTCTTTCGGGATTTTCACGGGGAATCGCGCAGGCGGGATGGGTCCGGCGCCGCTGCAAGGTATACAGGTACGCCAATTTCGTACGTATTACATTTCAAAATCTCCCAGTATTAGTGCGGTAGTTGGACAAGAGGCTATTTGCGAAAGTCCGATTGTCCGGACCGACCGGAAAGGGTTGGCAGGCTTTCAGGGGTGGAACGACAGAACGGTGAACACTCTCCTGGTAAGCGGAGGTGCGTAACTAAGCGGCAAGAGAATAGAGCACAAAAGATCGGAGAACGGAGTCGGACGGTCGCGGGAAGCATTCACTTCCGAACACGAGTCTCTTCGAGGATGTCGGAGGTGTCCGTCGCGGAAATGGAAGCAGATTGCTCGTCCCCGAAAGTCTCCTCATAGACGCGTATCCCCTCCCCCCCCCCCCCCTCCGTGGTGAGGATTCGGATTATCAGGTCGCCGCTTATGCAAAGTCACCTCGGATTTAAATTTGCGTAGATCGTATTCGTAGAATCGAGTCCGAGTCACGGTAGACAGAGTCACGGTAGACAGAGTCTCTCTTATGTGGTAAATGCCGCGTCTGTATTAAATGGCGATTTATTCACACTTCAACTACATTTTATTATAGAGAAAAGAGACCTTTTATTTTATTAAGACAATTTTTATTTTATTGCAATATTTGTATGTAAAATTTACATCTTCCTCTAGTATACTTTCAAAGTGAAAAAAAAAGTGTTTCTGTCTACAAAATATATGACCCATTATTTTCGTATATCGATTAAATGTGTTATATTATTTTTTGATTCTGTTCTAACAATGCAAAGTCTCCTCGGATTTAAATTCGCGTAGATCGTATTCGTAAAATCGAGTTCGAGTCATGGTAGACAGAGTCTCTCTTATGAATCCTGCGTCTGTATTAAATGGCGACTTATTCACATTTCAACATTATAGAGAAAAGAGAACTTTTATTTTATTGAGAGAATTTTTATTTTATTGCAATATTTGTATGTAAAATTTGTTTGGAAAATTTACATCTTTCTCTAGTATACTTTCAAAGTGAAAAAATAGTGTTTCTGTCTACCGAATATGACCCATTACATCGATTAAATGTTTTATATTATTTTTTTATTCTGTTCTAACAATAAATCTAATTAGCGAATTAATTATGGAATGTCCTTTTTCTGATATTTCTCTCACTTAAATTGACAATGGAAATGCCAATCTCTGTAACATTCTCGATAATCGAATCGTTAAACAAATCGCATCGATGTACTGAGCACAGCCTTAACAATTAACTGATCCGATAGATAACGTGTAAAATGTTGCTAAATATCCATTCAGCGTCGATCATTATCTAGTTGCAGTACGTGTAAAATTATAACTCGATAAGCTGACGGATCATCAGATGGATTAGATAATACATCGTCGGTGCATTATGAGTATTAAATTTGCCTCGTATATACACGAGTTAGCTGCATTTGAAGCGGAAACAATAGTACAGTAAAACCAACCACTTTTGGTTAAAGTGATAATGTGCTCGCGGAAATGTATAATGGCGATATTATGAGTTAATTTCGGGAGAAAAGTATCTACTTTTTAATTCTTACACTTGCAACATTTTAATTAGACTAACGCGATTGTCTCAGCCCTTTCTTTAACCCCTTCTTTTGCACACCCCTTCGCTTGATTTTAAGTGTCCTCTGGTGAATTCGAGTCACACTTATGCGAGGATGGGACGGCTAACACAGGTTTCTGTCTGATCATGCGACAATAATTGGAGAGATCGTATATAAAAGCATTTCTAATTTCGGCACAAAATTAAAAAGAAAGACAAGCGATCGAAATGTATACTTAAAACTGTAAAATAAAATGTAGATAATATTACGCAATATTTTTCGATAGAAATCTCTTCCGAGAGTGAGAAATTTTTCCAATTATTTGTTCGCGATAGCCGCACGTCAATTTTCCGCCAATGCTATTAAACGCCTAACAATTGTCGCAAAACGTCGAGTGGAAAGTATTATTCGCCTCGGGATAAAGTAAGATTGAAGAGCAAGAAGGAATCTCGCTGTTCGACAACAAAATATATTCCGCTTTTTTTCCCGCAATTGCGGGAATGGAAGCAGCCGCTTGCAGCGTATAATGTAGAGTGAAAAGTATCATTCCGTACCATCTGCGCTGCAGAAAATCGCGAATTCTATGCTACCGGGATCTTTATATCTCCCTCAGACGTCGTCTGCAATACCTCGGGAAGCTCCACTTCGGAAAACAAACGGTATACCCACCCAACTCTATATAAATAGCGCGGGATGTTACTTTTTTTAATTTCTTTCATTGCGAGGCTAACATCGTCGCGGGTCACTGAAAGATTTGCGTCTTACCGAGGTTATTAATATTTCACGAATCGCGCGGCGGACGGAAGAAGCGTAGGAATTCTTCGAGACCCCACAGCGCCGTTTCTTTGAATTAATTGGATTCCGGTATTACATTAACTTTATGAATAATTTTAACGAAGATCCGCGGTAAGCAGTCTCGCTCTCCTCGAACGAACAGTCTAAAGTCGCGGCAATTTCTACGACGACACCTCCATTTTTCAGCGCGTACCCTCAAGTACGTGTTTTGCACACTGATCGCGTGAATTTATATTTTAAACTCCGTGAAATCATATTTTCATAATTCGTTCTAATTTTATTCAATTAAAACGTTTTCGTTTTTGGCGAACCATATATGATAAAGAACACAAGCGTTATAAAAATGTTTATAACATCCTGTTAAACAAAATGCGCATAAATCGAATAATATATTATCGAGGGGGAAACCGCTAAGGGTATTGTGGTGTACAGAACTGCGGCATTACTGGCCATTACTAGGCATTACTAGGCATTTTTTAAGCATTAATTTGGGCATTAGGCCTTGCTGGAGCATTATAAAGATAAAATAAGATAAAATAAGATAAAACAAGATAAATAAGATAAAGTAAAATAATAAGATATAGTAATGTACAAGATTTTTGGTCAGCGGTTTCCCCCTCGTATATTATCTTCGGTATTTATTCATTCGTTCGATCTAATCTGTCATCTAATCCACCTCTTTTCAACGGATCTATAAAAACTCACATTTATTTGCAAAACTGTATGTTCTTAAATTCCAACGTGCATTGCACGTAATGTAGATCTAATGCGATTTTATATAGATCCATTGCGTCAATTTAAAATAAAAGCCACTCACCGATACGATGCGCAACAGCGGCGTTGTACGTCAGCCGTTGAACTGTAAAATGCAAATATATGGTTATTGCAGAATAATTATTTTTTAAATCGAAAATATTGCATTAAATGGTTCATATTTTTTTCAAATAGATATTTAATAAAATTATTATAGAGTACTCGGAAAAATCTGTCTTTTAAATATAAATCCGGATGGAAATGGAAATATCTCAATCACGTAACATCTAAGTATATCCAATTCATCAGATCTTCAGTGATCTGACACTTTTATTGAACGCTCAAGGTTATTATCTATTCAGATCTAATTATGTTCTCTTAGGACATTTAATTATAGATTTAGTTATATCTCAATAGACAACGTCGAACATTCAAGGAAAGTGTCAAATCTTTGAGGATCTGATGATTGTTAGAATTGAACTTATTGAGATATAACTAGGTATTACATCATTGAAATATATATAAAATTTTTCCATTTTTTCCAGGAAATTTACAAAGTTTTAACGTATGTGCCTCTATTTTGTTTGTACACCCACAGAAAAAATTTTCGGATCCAATGCTATCAATACATTTCAATGTATCATAAAATAGAATCGATATAGCGCCAATTAGATTTATTATAGAGAAAGGAATATTTTTATCTTAAATGAAAAATTAAAAATCTAGAATAAAATGATAGTAGGTATGTATCGTCTTTTATCGAATATCGTGGTGCCAACTTGTGCGTTATAGGATGGAGGGAAAATTTATTCTGAACGCGATTACGTTTATATAAGTTACTCTTGTCTCAATATAATAAGTTAATCTTTTTTAGTTCGCTAGGGGAGAATAAGCATTATTGATTTTATTTTGATGTTGTCTTATTTTCTGAGGGTGTAACTTCTATTCGAATCATTTGATTAAGTAAGAACAAACAAGGAGTAGATATACTTTTGCAATAGCGATAGTATAATTTTGCAAGTAGCAAATAATGTATAAAATATATAAAACTTACCTCATGGTTGCGCCGCTGTCGCCCGATGCCTCCCAGGCCTGGCTCCTCCTCTCAGATATACTTGTCGCACTCACACAATGTTCACTCGCGAAAATGATTAATTACGATCACACGAAATTTTGCACTCCCGCACGCGACGTGAAATACCGCGAGACGCGAAATCATTGAAACCAACATGTCATCTTGATTCGAAAGTAGCACTGGATAAATCACTTTGAAATTGGCGATATATATATATATATCTATATATATATAAAACGCGACGTGAGCTTCGGAATCCGAGCATCTGCGGCAAAGTAGCAGTTATTAGTCCGCAACGAAACGATATTTTATCCTCACTGTCAATCGATCTAATTCTTACGCGAAGTAATTGTACAAGTAAAACTTTCACTGCGACGAATAGCCGTTATTAATTGAAACAGTTAGCTGAGATAATTTTCGATTACATTACGAGATATAATGTAACGACACGCAATAAGCGACTTTCTTTACTTTCTTTACTGTTTAAACTGCGAAGTACGATAGAACGAACCATAGCAAACAACGCAAACACCAAAGCCGCACACCGAGTCTACATGTATTTCTCTTTTCCCGAAAGCGAAAACCAGATTACATTAAAATCGACAGATAATTCAAATCGCGTGAACGAGATGTAATCGCGAACAAGTACCACGGTTTACGTGCGATCAAAATTTAGGCCCAGTTTTTCCTTTTCTGGTTAACAGTTAACCAGAAATAACTATTGATGAAACGCCTCAACATGTAAAAATCGTTTCTCATTACAAGTTGTAGAAATGTAATAATTAATCGATGAAAGTTACTTGTTACTGATAAACGTGTACAAACTAGTGGTATTTTATTCTTATATTTATCGCGATCGCGGCTCGGAAACTAATAACGCAAAGGTAATAACACTCACGGAGCGACTCTCGCTGCTGCCTGCCGGCTCGACGTTCGGCGAGCGATTGCGAGCGCGGCGACCTTCGAGTAGGTACACGATGGCACGCAAAAACATTGTACGTCACCGCGCCGAGTGAAAAACAACAGAAAAACGTTAAACGTTGAGAATTCGTTGTCCCGCCTACGAAATGGAAAATTCCGTACTTAATATTTTACATTACTTTGTTCCGTGACTGTTACTACGTTTTGCGTATCATTCTGCGGACTTATTGGTATTGATTAAATTAACGACTAATTCTGTTCAACCGAGAAAATGTTTCGAAACGAAATTCGTTGTTACATAAATTCTAATTACTGAAAGACTTTGCCTCAGTTTAATCGACGCGTACAAATGTATGTTACTTAATTGCAGATTTTAATTTATTATGAGCGAATTATCTAATTCTTCGCTTTGATAATATAAATTAGTTGATATTATATACTTTGTTTAAAGAATTGGACACAGCATTGCTATTTAACTTTAATTGACATTTATTCGCGATCTTCTTCACACACTAAGATTTTATTTGCGCAAAGAAAACGTGAAGAGATGTCGCCTGACGTTGACAATCTGTCAAGATATACGTGATTTCTGTACTGACAGCTACTGTCGCAGCACGAAGTCAGCCAAGCGAAAAATCTCGATAACTGAGTCTTTTACTTGTCTTTTTAAAAAAGGGGGAAATATATTTTTCTCGGAAAAATCTTGATAAATTAAACTCTCTTCGTCATTAAATATAAGAAAATATTGAAATGTAGGCAGTAAGGGAATATTCATTCTCGTTCAATCTCCGATTTTCTGTCTTTTCGAAAGCTATAATTACAAATCAATATCGATATCTCTGTTTTTACTTCTAATTCACTAATTCTGATAAAATAGTATACGATATCATTGTTTAAGGTTTATTTGCGAAGCTCGCATACATTTTTGTCTTTTGAATAAAGATATTTATTCAATTAAGATAAAAATTGCAAGTTGTGTTCAACTCTGACAAAATCTGACAATGAGTGCCAACGATAAGGGCAACCTCGATAAACGTTGTAGCTGTCGCATTTAAATTTAAGTATCTAATAAACAATTACAACTTTGTAGCAACAAATCCTTGCATCCTTTCTCGCCCCGTTTCATTGATATAATTAATCAGTGCTTTATTATCCAGATAAATGAATGCACACCCCCCCCCCCCCCCCCGGTCCCTTCTCCTTAAACGTCCCAATGTACACCGTGAATTTACATTAACCCGCCCCGCGTTACACGCAGCCTTATTTACGTGAATATTCATCAAGGGGGTTGAAACACGCGCGTTGCACGCGCGCTAAGAGCGGAGGGTTATATCGGAAGTGACTTCCCAGCCGAGGGTTACGCGCTCTCAGATGCGCGTTTTCCCTTAGCTCGTGTTCACGGGGAAGACGTACGTACACGGCGAGACAAACAGACGGGGCGGGGAAGAAAAAAAAAAAGCGCAAACAAGACCGCACGAATGGTCGCGAATTCAAAAATGGAACAACAGGCGCATCCGTCGGCCATTATTTTCCGCGGTGGGCTGAGTGCGGAATGGTCGCGCGGACCACTGTAAAATTCCGCCGACAGTCTGTCTCTTTCCTCTCTTCCACGTGTGTAAAGCTCTCCCTTATTCCTCGTCTCGCTCGCTCCGTCGCCCCTCTCGATTTCCCTTTCTCCCTCCCTCTCCCTCACTCTCCCTCTTTTTCTCTCTCTCTCTCTCTCCAATTCGCTCTGTATTTTAAGCTGCCTTCCATTTTCCATTCTACAACCCTCATTTCCATTTTGTTGCCGGGCACAATTTAAATCTCCGCCGGACCGATGACACTCGGCGAGCGGGTTCTGCTCGGCACGAGCGCGAGCAGTTTGGAGCAAGCGAATAATGTTTGCCCGTCCCGAGGAATAATTTAATCAACTTGGACACATATATCTCCCTGATGAGAGAATGAAACGCCGATAATGGCTGGATATTTGTATCAAAGTTGTTAACATAATCCGCAGGTGCGGCTAGGGCATCGCGGCACATTGTCATTAAGCTAATTATGTGTGTCCGGCGGTTTAATATTATTTTTAGAAAACTCGGTTCGAGAATTCTCTCCCGACGGGAAAATCAATTCGCGGTCGTGAGTGCGGTTTGTGCCTTTGTAAATCGATTCGCTGCCCGCGCCCGTAATTTATGGCAAAGCTACATTTGATCATCTGTTGCCGTAATCAGTTACGAAACGATCTCTTAGAACATTATTTATCGATTGTAGCTGATGTGACGTTTTACACAATCCTAGTTGCACGGTGGACAACAAGCATGCCCGTAACTACGGCGGCTCGATGTTTCTTTTTCTTAACGTCTTTAACTCTAATCTCCCGAATATGCAAAGTATTATGGGATGACAAATTAATAAAATTTGTACGGCTCAAATGTGATAAACGCAAATTTGAAGGAATAAAGGACTTAAGAGCCGTGACAGGGTGTTAGTGTCCAAATATTTCATATTCTAAATTTATTGCGAAAAATATTACCTCAGCCAGGGCCGACTACCGAGGCCTATGGAAACATTCAGTCTTAAAACAGTACAATCATCCCTGCAATGTATCCCCATTATTATGAGATGATTGTGAAAGAGATGGTGGAACGAGCGATTATTTTTAATGTCAGCCCTCGATATAATTTTTAGAGAAATGTAGGAACCTCGCCGTTCAACTTTCAAATAGACGAAGCAAGGATTAAGGGACGATTCAAAGCATTTTACTCAACTATTTCTCTTTCATATAGAGGAGAGTCATCTATTATGAGATAGGATCCTAATATGGGATATTCTGTTAAATTAATAGGCGTCATCGGTTGATTCCACTGCGACTTTACTGCCCTGGAGCGAAATCTGTTTAGTGAAAAATTCATTGTTAGATTGCGAAAAAAGATTTGTGATTGAATTTGGGTGTTGAAAACCTGCTATCTCATAATAGAGGACCTCTGTTAATGAGAAAGTAACAAATGACTTTTTCGATCGCGATTAATTGCGACTCCGTCGAGAATCAGGCTCGGATAACCGTGTAAATATGCCGCGCTACCTTCGGCGACGCGATTGTTTCGTCAAATTAGCGGTATATTCGGCAGGTTATCGAGCTATCTTGAAAGTATCACGCATTTAATGAGATTTATTGGTAGCTTTAGTAAGAAGCAAGAGAGAAAGAATGGTCCTTATCGTTTCGCCGTGGGTGAAATACTTATTCGACGGAACAGCCTTATCGCGAAGGTTATCATCAACGACCCTGCGAGACTTAAACAAAGTTGGCCGAGGGCGGCGAAGGGTTCGCGGGAATTGCAATAGCCGAACGTGGTACTCCTTTATTGAATCATGGATCTAACGATGAGACCAGACATTAAATCCCAGGACGGATATCCGGTTACTCGTTAGTTGAGCACCGTCCCGCTAAGATTTATGCGATTAGCTGAATTTCTTGAGAATAACTCGAAGCCGGCGATGCTAATGACAAAAATCTGCCAACACAATTAGTTCTTGTAATTTTATTAAAGCGAACTTGTTAGTTCGCGTAATTTTATATGATTAAGTAAATATTATTATAACGAACAACGGTTCGGCGAATAAGTTTAACTTGACTGTCAATTTTTACAGAGATTTTGTTAAATTTACATTTCATATTAAAATGCATTTACATTCCTTTCCAAAAAAGAGATGTTACCGGCGTGAATGTCGTTAATATCGAACAGTTGAAACCTCTTTTCTCCGCGATGCCGATTAGTTTTCTCGAAGTGCGATATGCTTCACTTTTCTTTTAGATTCGTGTCATGCTTCAGCTCACATGTAAATTTTGACAGTTGTGCAAAAATATACTTAAAGAAAGTTAAAGACTAAACAAAAAGTTAAAGAAAAAGAAGTTAAAGTTAAATATCTAATTGAGTGAAGGAGAATGAAAGAAATTCTTATTCTTCTAATGAGATACAACGATAACTAATCTTTTCTTTAAAAAGGTATATAAGAGATTTAATTATTGACGCTGTGTTCCGCGATGCTAATTTTCTCGTTTGGTTTTCTACTGCGAGTAGCTGTCAGTGCGGAGATCATGTAATATGTATTTTGACAGAGTGTCAACGTCAGATTACGTCTTCTTCACATGAAAAAAATCTTAATGTGTGAAGAAGATCACGAATAAATATAAATTAAAACCAAATAGCGCGCGCAATGCTATTTCCAACAAAGTATTTAATACCAATTTATATTATTATTAAAGTAAATAATTCGATAATTTTTGCCCATAATAAATGAAGATTTGCAATTTAGTAATATACATTTGTATACACCGACTATTGAGGTAAAATCTCTAATCTTAGTAATTAGAATTTAAGTAACAACGATTTTTGTTTCGAAACATTTTCTCGGTTGAACAGAATTAGTCGTTAATTTAATCAATACCAATAAGTCCGCAGAATGATACGCAAAACGTAGTAACAGTCACGGAACAAAGTAATGTAAAATATTAAGTACGGAATTTTCCATTTCGTAGGCGGGACAACGAATTCTCAACGTTTAACGTTTTTCTGTTGTTTTTCACTCGGCGCGGTGACGTACAATGTTTTTGCGTACCATATCATGTACCTGAAGGTCGAGCCGCGCTCTCACTCGCTCGCCGAACGTCGAGCCGGCAAGCAGTGGCGCGAGTTGCTCCGTGCGTGTTATTACTTTTGCGTTATCGGTTTCCAAGACTCGATCGCGACGAATGTCGGGATAAAACGCTATCGATTTGTACACCTTTATCAGTAACGAGTAACGTTCCTCGATTAAGTTCCTACAACTTGTAATGAGAAACGAATTGCGTGTTGAGGCGACGGCTCTTTATCAACGTACATAGGTATTTCACGAGACTAACTCATCTAAAATATGAATGTGAACCGTGGTACTTTGTCGCGGTTACATCACATTTACGCACCGCGCTTTTAACTTATCTGTCGATTTCATATAATTAGTTTGAGTAAGTTGTATGATAGAAAGTCACGCGATACTTATTAATAATATTTCGTGCGTTTCACGGTACTTTACATCGCGTACGGGAGTGTCCGAAATTTCGCGCGAACGATGATTCTCGCGAGTGTTGTGTAAGTGCTACAAGGAAATCTGAGAGGAGGAGCAGGCCAGGCCAGGCATCGGGCAACGGCCGAGCAATCGTAAGGTGAGTGTTTTACATTTTTATATTATTTGCTACTTGTGCAAATTAAAGCATCTGTTCTCCGTTTTTGTTTTATTTATTCAAATGATTCGAACGAGGATTCGAATAAGTGTTACAAAACGAAAGTATAATATTTTGTAGTTTATATTTAAAAGGAAGACTTTTTTAGTATTCCACAATTATTTTGATAAATACCTATTTTGAAAAATATGAAATATAAAATATAGTTAATACAATAATGTCGATTTTACATAATTATTGTATAATAATCATATACATCTTTGTATTTTTACAGTTTTACGTATATGGTTAACGATGTACAACTCTGCTATTGCGAATCGTATCAGTGAGTTATAATTTACCTTTTATTTGAAATTGACGTTGCGCATACAATATCTTCTTTGCATGTACAACAAATTCTTAAAAATTGCTGAGTCAAAGCTTTTTTTAACTCGAGATAACGGATCTATGAAGGATATTGTAGACAGACGTAACATTTTATAGATCTGTTGTCTCGAAATGGATGAGGATAGATTAATATGTAATAGTTGTAAATTTAATCCTGAAATATGTATAAAATTAGCCGATTATAACTCGTAATCTTTTCAATTGTCACAAATGATTATTAGTTCGAACCATTAAATGTTCGTAATCGTATCGACGTTACAATCTTCTACTGAAGCAAGTTTTTCGTACTATTTATTTTTTTAGTGAAACGATAGGGACTAATATTATTTCATGATAATTGCGGACAATATTATATCCAGAATATTTTAATCTAAACACATCTCGCGTTATATTTTAAAATTCCATAAACTGCAAAAGACAGATCTGGAAAGGCAACATCAAAAAGCTTTATATTCCGAGGCTTCCTATTACTCATAAAAACGTTTAAAGAATATTTGTAATTGCAAAATTGAAGACTCGGAAACTTTTATTATAAATACATTTAATGAAAAGATATAAATGAAATCATTTCATGTGTATGTTTGCTGCTGAATTTCGCTGTGAAATTAGAGTTTTATACGCGATGTAATCAAGATTTCCAACTGACTTGCGGAGTGAGCGGAATAATATTTTTTCGGAATGGAAAATTATGCGCTTGATAGAAGTGTGGAGTGCAATTTTTTAAATTTTATGTTCGCTCTCCTCCTCTCGTTTGCATATCTTTTTTTACCATTTATCTACCTGCTTGTAAAGAGGAACGTCAAATAATATTGGGATAAATTTTGTAACATTTATTATATTAAAGACTTTTTTAATCAAACACTAAATATTATATTTCAATACTACGACATGTATTCGTAGCTCATGAAAGTTGGAGAGGAAACATTTTCTTATTAGTCTATCGAACCAACGATGTGGAATGTATAATATGCAATATAATCTGATAAAAATGGAAAGTTTCTACAATTTGAGAGTAAATCATAAAATTCTTAGTATTACGAAACAGATTTGTAAATAATTGTGGACAAAAGTGAGAAGAGCGGAGTTGGCGAAACATTGCATTTACATTTATATTGAATATCGAAGATAGTAATTCCGAACCTACATTAAGAACTGCGAAATTCCGGGCATCGCATTAATACGTCGTTAAAAGTTTCGGGGAGGAGTTCGGGGAAAGGTTGAGCCATTTGTAAACGAACGAAGGGGGAAAACTAATAAGTTACAAAGTTTCCACGTTAAGCATCACAAGTTTCTATTTTATCTATCCGTTTCTAAAAAATAAAAAAGAGAAACAGAATGTTGCGTCGCACTTTCGCGATGCCTGTTGCCCTGAATGCAAAAATGATTCGACGAAACGGTATCTCGAGAATTAGCATACGTTTGCAATTAAAATAAAAAAAAAAGCCGCTTGCGGCATTGTCGCGGCAAATCCCCACGCATTGTCAGCGTCACGCGAGAAGGTGGGGATCGACAAACGGGGGAGGAATCGTACTTCCGGCACGCGCGTTTTGATTGACATTTACTCACTCCGGCCGATATGTTAATTCCGCGTGCGGTGTTTGCAAAAGTATCGAACGGAATTCAAGTAAAATAGCACGCGGGGACGCCGCCGGACAGCTGGCAATGCCGAACCAGCGGGTTTTATACCCTCCACAATAAATACACTCCCCGGGGCTAAGCGGCGAGATTAAAAACTACTCACACCGTCGGTTCCACTTTAAAGGTGATTCGGGAAATCACCTTTAAGCGGAGGAAATGAAAAACGTAACGTCTTTCCCTCCACTCACGGGAGGGGTAGCATCCCTCGACTTTTCTCCACCGGCGCGTTAACCCCCGCCCCCCCCCCTCCGAAGGGAAACTCCGCCGCTATTCACTTCCACCCCTCTCTCTATCCCTCTCCTCCTTTCTGCCTCTCCCTCGGCACCTCTTCACAATCAGGTAGCACGGTAGACGCTCCGAAATGAGGACAATAAAGTCATTCTCATTTACTTCCCGCCGCGGCGCGCTCCTCACCGTCCCCCGCTATCCCCGCCGTTCGACCAATTCCGTCGTGGAAAAACGATACGGCGGGGGCGAGCGGCGGATGATGCAAAAAGCGAGAAAAGTGGCGGCGAAGATGGGGCAGGTGGGGATGGGGCAAGTGTTCGCACTTGGCTTCTTACTGGAGTGAAACATAAAGGCGGCGGTGTATGGGTGCGCTCGTGAAGAAGGATGGTGGCTCATAAAAATGTAATTAACTTCATATAAGATGAAAGAGGTGCGCGGCCGCGGGGGTTTCGGTCGGGAAGTTTATGCGGTCCTGCAACCGGCGCGGCGCGGTGGATGCCGGCGCGGCGGAACAAAGATGGTGGAAGGAATTAAGACGGCTGTGCTCTCCGACGTTACTTACTGTCCCTCAGGTTCCGCGGACTGCCCCGCCGTTTTCCACGGGAATTATTATTTCCGCTGGAAAATTCCCCGAGTGATGAACGAAGTTCCCCGTCGCCGCCGCCGCCGTATCGCAATCAAACTTTTCGCGATGGGAGAAGCTGCCTGATCTTCCGCCTTCTTATTTTTTCTCCCCTCCACGCTTGCTTTTCAGCGTCGAGTGGGAACTTTGGAAATTATTTCGTCCGAGCACACAGCTTGCTCCCCGCGATAAAAAGATACGGATTATACGTATCTGATTAGATTTTCTTCTTCCAAATTTTATCTTTATTTCTCACCGGGGATATTCACTTTATTATTGCATTTTCTTCACAGGAATTTTTATTCCTGACATTATTTTACATTCATCTAAATCTACAAGTTAAAAACTTCAGTATTTATCTGTTCTATTTTATATCTGTAGTTTTATCGTTGTTTTAATTAAACATTTGATACAAGTATGTTATCTAATCTTCTTTAACTAAACGATGTGAAATTAATATTGAAATAGTATCAGTACAGTTGTTAATAATTTAAAGAAATACCAGGTTTGGTTTCCGGGTTAAAGCCGTATAAATTTGCCACATTTCCGACATTCCGTGAATATTTCAGCTCACCTCGTCAGGGGAGAGCAGTCTAATTTGTTCTTGGATAGGTATATGTATAGCGATTGACCACGTAGGGAGGGAAGTGGAGAATAAAGACAGGGAGGGGAAATTGAAATTTGATTGACCAATCAAGCTTTAAAAACGTATCAACTATGCTACACAACAGCTTAACTTACACAACAAACAGGCAATGCTTATCGCTGTTACAGTTTTAATTACAACAGTCCCCGAGATACTTGTTATCAAGTTGCGCGAATTCCGAGCGCCTCCTTTGTGGTATAATGTAATGTGTGTACGCATGCGCGCGTATTGATAATTTCGGTCGTTTCCCAACGCTTGAACGTCAACGCCTGATATCGTCCGCGTTGCCCAAGTCCCTTCAGGGGGCGGCAAGTCGATCAAACAGCGCCCCAGGCCGATGTTCTCATGCCGGCACGATCGCCATCCACCACCGTGACGAGATTCGATCTTCGTCACGTAGTCGGAACGGGCAACGCGATAACGTCGTGACGGATGAACTCTGTCGTATCTAACGGCGGCTCCTCGAGGACGTATCGGCCGACCAACCGTGAGCCACTTGACCTACCCCGTAAAGTTACCCCTTTGAATCTCTCATTCCGTTAGGTCAGGCATATTTCCCGTCCTCTTGCGTTTATTTGCCGATTGCACCGACAGTAGTTCTTATTGCATTTCCTGTTCCTGTACGTTCAGAAATACCGCGTTCGATAAATAGAAATAGAAATCCGTATATTTTTCTAGCTTTCCTTGTGCGCCGCAAAATAATTTAAGCGACCACCTGTACGTTTACGGAAAGATTTTATGAACGCTATGCGCCGGCACGTGCTAGTTGTTTGAAGGGTAAACCGCATTGTGGTGTACAGATTTGCGGCGTTACTGGGCATTATTAGGCATTACTGGGCATTTTTTGGGCATTAGTTTGGACATTAGGCCTTGCTGGGTGCATTATAAAGATAAAATAAGATACAATAAGATAATAAGATAACGTAATGCACACAGGGCATTAGTAGGTATTTGTAGTACATGATTTTGGTCAGCCGTTTACCCCTCGTAGTTGTTAGTATACCCACAGGAAAGATTTTCGGATTCAATGCTATTACACTTTGATCTATCGATATAAAATGGGATCGATGTAACGACAATTATATTACCGAGAAAGGGATATTTTAATTTATTAAATGAAATCTTACAACTTACATCGAGAATAAAATAATATGCGTTATCGAGAGAATATTGATTTTAAACGCAGGAGTACTATATAATGTTGAATTTATATATTATTCTTGTTTGAATATGATAAGTCAATCTTATATAATTCGAGATAGAAGCGTAGGAATTGTTGACTTAATCTTATAATATTGTTTTTCTTTATTACATACTTATTTAAGTTGTGATAAGTTTAAACATGCCGAAGATAGTTTTTGTCGTGTTATCAGAAACTCTTTGTGAGAGGGTAGTAATAACAATGATTTTATTTGTAAATTTTAACGATTCATCGATGAATTTTATCAAATTAATTCATTAAATTTTATTAAGTTTAATTATAGTCCATGACTATTTCTCCCCTTTTTGAGCTTTGCCACAGAGAATAGTCCATTAAATAGCGTGAAACAATTTAGCCTGTAACTAACCGTATGCACTTCCGTGCCGTATAACGAAGCGGAATCTTGCCGGGTGCTGAATTTACTGGGGGTGTAGACACACACACACACACAGACGCACACAGCGGGGGCAAGACAATTCAGTAACCTCCGAGAGTCGGGCGAAAAAAAAAACTTCTGATTAAGTCGCACATGAGGACAGGAGGGCGCGAAGGAGAAACGGGGATGACGCGAAGAAAAGGGAAGGGTAGAAGCGGCGCGATCGCGGAGCGTTTCTGCCCTGGCCAAGGGATGGGGGAGTCGGCGAGCACGAAGTTGGCGAGGGTGGGAAAACAGGGGTGGGGGAGGCGGTGGGAGTTTCTCGTTTGTTTCGCGCCGGAACAAAGGAATCTCGGATGACAAATGCCAAGCGTGCACGCGGTCAACCGGATCCGCGAGCAAAGAGTCGTCGCGGTGCGGCGTGGGGATGAAAGAGGATGTTGAAAGGCAGAGAGAGAAAGAGAGAGAGAGAGAGTGAGAGAGAAAATCCACCCACTCTCGCGTACAAAGAACCACCCGTGAAAAATAATACTGTACTCTAGCCCTGCCGCCCGCGACCGCGCTGACCGCCCCCGATTCCGCGAATTACAGCTTTTTGCGCGTCCCAGCGCGAAGCGGAGCGGCTACGAGGCATCGTACGGTGGCACGTATCTAACGGCTAATGAAGTTGGCCCCAACACGCCCTGCATTCAGCTGCCCGCCGCGCTTGACTGCCGCTGATAAGTCCCGGTTAAAGTTGATTGCTTTTAGCGGCGGGTCACACAGCGGGCAGATTTTAGAACAACCGTGTCTGCGCCGCGCTCTGTAATCTGCGCTTGACGGCTCGTGCAAGAAATGATGGCTCGAACCGCGAGAAGACAGACGAGCTTTTGCCTAGGTGAGCGAACGACCGGTTTGCCGCGACTCCCTCTTGTTTCGGGGAGATCAGCCCTTGGGAGTGCCCGAGAGTGTAGACGCCTGACGTTTGAAATAATATCGATATCGTTTGATATTACGAGGAGGGACGCGCGATCGAATTAATTAATTTTTGTAAGAGCTCTGAATTGAACGAATAATACACGCGAGGCGAGGAGGTTCTATAAAGTTTGTGCAATTTATCATTCCTGGTGGGGGGAAAGAAAGAGAGAGATAAGGTCACTCGTCGAGTCCCGCTGATGGAGCGTGTATGCCATTCTTAAACGCCAATGCATAGAAACAGTACGGCGAAGCGTTGAATAGCGCTGACTTGAGTTACAGTCGGACATTCGCTATTGACCAGCCAGAACAGTCGGGTGCTCCTGATATGTCTCCGTCGGGGTTGATTACTTTCGGTATAGGGTTCGCGCCATACCACGAGCTGATTTCCGAAAGAAGCCCCTCGTCCGCCGTCCGTTCCTCGCCGACGCGACAAAGGAAGAGGAGCTGACAAGATTTGAGTGCGGCGAGAGATTCAACTTGGCAAACGATTTAATCGGATTGATGTATCCTCGCGGAATTGGAAAAGCGTAATTCAAAAAGAAACTCGCTACGCCCTTGCACAGCGGTTATCCACTTTTATGCATCTCCTCCGTAATAACTGTCAAAGCGGGGATGAAAATCCAATTGCGAAGTGATGAACGCGCACATAGATCATTATACATTTATCGACGGGCATAAGCGAGCTTTGCATTTTCAAATGGGGGAAGCTTAAGTAAAGGATGTAATGTCTTATTTAATCTTTCTATTTGGTTCTCATGAAAGTTACATGCTATTCCGATATTTTAATTAAAATCGATACGTCCGCCGTTACAGTCTGGCGTAATAAATTTAAATTATAGACGACATTTATGCGATTGCGTTCACGTAGCATCCTCTTAACTTCTCGGGACTGGGAGAAACGACTTGCATCGATTGCACGCGGTATTTACATTCCCTCTCGCAGTATTGCTCCCGATACTTATATCACCTTAAAATTGCGGTCTGGTGCCGGGCCCTGTTTCGAGAGTGCATGCTCGGAACTGCCGCGATTTGGAACACGCGGCAACGGACGGTAACGACAATATTTTGGTACGATCCAATCTTCCTGAGCACGCTGCAGCGATCAGGTGGATGGAAAATATCATGGTTGTATGGAGCGAGACGGTCTACTTCCGCTTTCGCTTCGTTGTACGCGTTCACGTCGGATGGAATCGTAGATCTAGGAGAAAAAGACAAAGGGAAAGAGCGGTGGAGAGAGAAAAATTATTAGTCGCTGAGAAAAGTGTGTAGAGTAAAAAAGCGTACGGATACAAATGTGTGTGTGTGTGTGCCGCGTGATTGTGAAATGTGCAGAAATAATGGCTTGGTTCTACTTTGAGCCACTACTTTAGCCATCTTTTTTACCGACACAGTCAAATATGGTTTTTGCGCTTGTAATTCTTTTTATTAACTTTTATGCACAAAATAATACCAGGATAAGTTGTGGACCGCACAGCAGAACATTTTCATACTTAAAACATTCAGTTCAGAAGTCCAATAAAAAAGATATCGGTATTTGAAATTTTCAATTCGTAGTTTTAACTAAATTTGACCCTCAACTATATGATTGCTAACCTGAATCATTTATAAAGTGATAGCTTTAATTTCTCTTCGTTTTTTTTATATAAAGATGACTGTTCCCGGTTTTGTCTTTATGCGTACTTTAATCTTTTTAGTGTGGAAGAATTTTGCAATTTTATAAAGCCAACTTCAAATTTAGTTAGAACTACGAATTTCAAATACCAATATCTTTTTTATTAGACTTCTGAACTGAATGTTTTAAGTATGACAATGTTCTGCTATGCGGTCCGCAGCTTATCCTTGTATTATTTTGTGCATAAAAGCTAATAAAAATTACAAGCGCAAAAACTATATTCGACTGTGTCGGTAAAAAAGATGGTTGAGGGATTATCTTAAGTGACTAATTAAATATTGTATAGCGTTGACTCTCAAAGCTCACTTTCCCCTGTTACTCCCAATCAGTTTACTCCACTTTTTTTCAATGTAATTATAATTTTTACGTTCCACATTAAAAGTTTATCGTAAGGTCGTAAAGGGAGGCAGGGCAGTATCGTAAAGGCATTATTCACAAGTGCAAATAATATTTAGGAGGAAAAATGTCAACCAGACAATAAAAGAGCGAGGGTGTTAAAGACGAAGAAGGAATGTGGGGTGTCCAATTCAAGTACTAACATCTGGTGCAACGGCGGTTTCCCGTTTTACGGTGATTCCAGCCACTTCTCCGTGCTCGAAAGTTCAGGTTCGCAGTTGGCACTTGCCCGGTAAATTCTCTGGAAAGAGTTTGGGAAAAATACGATTCCGCCCACGTTTTACTCACCCTACGGGTTGTCATGAAATCCTCCCCCCCCCCCCTCTCTCTCTCTCTCTCTCTCTCTCTCTCTCTCGTCCGGCGCCGTACGTTTCATCGATACTTCATTATGATCCCCGCCGCGACATAATATCCGAAACGTGTTGCTCGGCACGAGGGATGCTTTTCTTTCCGAACTTTCTCTTCTTGCCATAACTGCGTCACCAAGGGCGTCGGAAAGTCGATTATTACGAAAGTTTATCACGCGTACAATTCTGGTAAGAAAAAAAATATATCCGAGGCTTTCGATGATCCGTCTCGAAGAAATTGCTGTTGCAGTGACACAAGTGCAAAGCTTTTTGATTTAGTCATAAAGTTTAATGGTATAGATACTTAAAAAATATGAATCTGATTTTCTCGAGCAAAAATGAGCAAGATAAAAATTAATTATCAAATGTTTATGCTCATAAGGGGGTAAAAGGAGAGAGGTGAGCGGTAAGAGGTCAGATTCGTATTCTGCGCACAAAATTACCTACGAAATTGCTTGGTTTGCTCAAACGTGTTTCGAGATCCTGTATTATGCAGGCCTGTGTTATCAATTAATAAAGATGTAAAAGTTTAATCTTGGTTACTGGCTCTGGTCTTTACCGAATAAAAATAAATGAGCTTCTATAGGGAACGGTTACTTTTTCATCACAGATCGGGCACACCCGACTGCCGTCGTCAGGCCAATATCCTATTGGATATTAAAGAATAACATTTGGAGCCATTACTTCGATTTGCATCGACATCACCGACCGCTCTTGATCGATCGGGAATGGATTGCGGAAGAAAGTTGAAATTTATGAACTGTTCTTTAAGTTCTCAACGATTATTATGTATTTAGGAATATAACCATCTTCCGTTAATAGCAATCACGGGCAATTTGACGTCGCGAAATAGCTAATATTGCATCTAGCTAATAGCTGATTTATATTTCTCTCAGAGATAAAAATATCCATTATACAACAGGTAATAAAAATTGACATATCTGATATAACAGTTAACAAGTAAAATATAATGTAATCATGATGTGTGAATGAACCGTCTAAATAGAACAAAGTTTTAATCTAGCATATCCCAAGTTGCGCGAAATTGCATAACGTAGCCGTTTGCAGAAAGTTACATACATAGTCATACATGAAACCGCATTGTGTTACGTGTTTTATGTTGATAGTTACACACCACACGTTGCATGCGTAGCAAGTGCTGGATTATGTAATGAATGTAACTGAGACGTATCACTGCGTCAAGTAATCTCACTAGGTAGGAGTATTTAACCAATATTACATATGCTTAATCATTTCTTTCGGGAGCCCATAACTTGCCCTTTTCGACAACTTGGCATTCTTGGCGAATGTCAATTACTTTTCCACACTATCATTGCACGTCCATTATTATATTGCAATGCGACGAGTGATATTAATAAACTGTATTCACACAAACAATATTCACTTTTGAAAGAATATTATTCTCACATGAGCGTGGTTGTTTGAAAAGAAAAGTGCATTGCGTGTACTAAGTATATTATTTGTTTCATTCGTTGTTTCTTTTGTCCGTAAAACTTTTGATCAATTTAAAATATGACTTTGTGTTGTTTTCCAAAAAAATTGTCAAAATCTTCTTTCTACAATTCCACAATAGTCAACTTACGTTATAAATAGATTTGATAATCACACGTATGAGATAACCGGGATTCTGTTAAAGTCACAAGCATTATCTGTTGGTTCCACCGTGAATTTATTGCTTTTGAAGTGAAATCTGTTTAGTGGAAAATTCATCGTTAGATCGTGTAATCGTCGCGAGAAACGATTTGTGAATTTGGACGTTGAAAACCTGCTATATCACATTAGAAGCCTATCTGATAATAGGGGACGTTCCTTTATTAATATTGGCGGCGAAGAAGCCCTTTTTTAAATTGGTATTACTTTCTGCGCTTCGCGAGCGGCATAAAAAATTTATAGCGATTTATCGACAGTCATGAATGCAGCGACAATCGGGACTTCCGATTGCGGCACGGTAATTACTCAAAGTTGACCAATATTTCCAGGCGTATTGTATCGCGTTGTTCACGCGAACGGCGCGTCGTAACGGGCCGTGCCCGACGGCCGCTCTGATAAATTGCTGAAAACGATTTGATTAACTTCTCGCTCATATGTCACACGTGTCGATCGATGCCTCGCGGTTACGCGGTCTACACGTGTCCTTTCTTACGCACACGCGTGCAAGCTCATCAATATGATTGGGCGATTTACTGCCCGCATCCACGCGGGCATAATCAGGCCGCTATGCGAACGCGTGCTTTTATATTTCATTATCCAAAGGCAATTCTACTTCCATTCTTAGGCTACGGTAGCTCGGAATAGCAATTTGGCCACCGTATCAGCACCGTAATATGAACACGTTGTTATCGCAAGAATATGTAGCCCGAAACGGCAAAAACTTCCTGAACAGAACGTGAATCGTCCAATTCACTTGTCTTTAAAATGGCTACTCATCGTATTGAGATATTCCGACGTGCAGCTGTTCGTGATCTTCTTTCCAAGTAGCGGACAAAATTCTTTTTCGGCCCGTTGTGTAACGTCTCGCGGGGGAGAAAAAGCTGCGTGCATTAAGAGGATGCTGGAGTGATTCTACACTTTCGCACCTTTTGCACTTAAAACTGTCTGTTTCGTGGAAAGATTTGTGTAATACACAAATTAAATGGCACGTGTACAGATGATCGAAAGCAGTTTGCTATTCCGGCTAAATTAAAGAACAATATGACATCACC
>NW_011967174.1:779716-804766 GCF_000949405.1 Vollenhovia emeryi
CCATATTGTTCTTTCATTTGGCCGGAATAGCAAGCTGCTTTCGATCTGTACACGTAAGCCATTTAATTTGTATATTACACAAATGTTTCCGCGAGCTGACAGTTTTTAGGTTAGAAAGGTGCAAAAGTGCAGAATCACTCCAGCATCCCCTTAAACACGAGAGCGAAAGCATAGGCTTCGTTATGACAGAGTTTAATCGTATGACTCCAATATTATGTATATCAAAGTACTGCGAAATGTAGAAAAAATGTCCGACTTCTGCGATATGCGCGCGCGAGGCCTCCCTTTTACGGGCTTTGCGCGCGAATGCACAGTTAGAGAATCATTAATGGTACTTCGTGTACACGAGAAAAAGCAAAGAGCGTCCATACCCATTACATATACACGAGACCGTACGGTACACGCGAAGATACATGTTGCAAGTATACATATGTAGAAGTATGATTCACATCCCTGTCACATCTTTTCTCAAAGTTTCAGTACATATTTTAATTAATATAAAATACTTTTTACTCTCATTAATTTCTAGCAATATTACCGCGCTCGTGCAATTTTTGTAATTACGATTTTTAGACTTTATTCTTGTCATACAGCTGGTTCACGCATGTATGTGCACACACACATACACACGCAATACCGAACGCATGCCAAACATGATATTCTCATTTAATACGCGGGAACAAGTCTGCATTAACGGCGCCGCAAAGAATCGGTCCACGATGATACCTCAACGTCGAAAGTACAAAAGCGAAGCGAATAATTCACCGCGGCCCCTGGCACGGCTCTCCGCTTGCGCGAAACACTGACCGGCATTACGAATTCCGCGTGTTCCGCCCGCCTCGGCCGCCTATATTCCGGCTGCGTTCCACTTATGAATACGTAACGAAGTCTCGAGGAACACCAGGTCGGACGGCGGAGGTGGTCCTTCGTTCGCGCGGAAGGGGGTGGTTTCGCCTCCTCGGGGGGGGTGCGCGGTGTTACCGGCTGTCTGTCAACCGCGACACGCCATTCTTCTCCTCGCCCTTGACGCGCACGTCGTGGCTTTGTCATTAGCGCAATTGCGTCGTCCCGGCGAATATTGCCGGGAAACTCGGCGAATCCATGAGCGTCCCGGAACAACCGCATTCCTTCGCGAAAGAGCGGACGGACGTGCCGACGAGTTTTACGGATGTTGTTTATCGTAACTCGCCTCCGTGATGCTAATACGGAAATACGAGTGTTCCGTCCGCGACGGCACGGATCGATCGAAATTTTTCCCGCACTGAGACGTACCGTGTTTTTAATTCAATTTCTGCAGGCATCTGCGGCTTTTCGATAACAAATCTTTTTCGGCACGTTCTGTATTCAAAGCGAAACGCGCGACGGCACATGGTTAACATTATTACTGCTGCGGTATATACTACTTTGATATTTTACTATCACGCGTCACTGTGAATAGCACCACAGTTTTGTTAAAGATGTATTTGGATCAATATCAGCCCGGCACTAATTGAAATTCCTCGACAAAATTGTTGAAAGCTATGACCACATCAGAGACGCAATTTTGCTACGTTCCCCATGTTAAAAGGAACTTTATATAGAGATACAGAGAGCTCTAGATTGCCATGTCGTCGACTACTATATTGCTTATTTAGGTAGTAAACTTAGTTTCTGCGTTATTTTTGTTAAAAAAATTCACTTATTTTGATATCAAAAGCAAAAATACATCAATCGAAGTATTTGCCTTCGCTATACATTTCCCGCCATCTTTCTGGCAATAAGTGGATCCCGAGACGATAGAACGATTGGTCTTTTGAAGTAATTCATTTTCGACCCATTTCTTCGTTATTTTTTAAGTGTGTATGCACCAAGCCGTGCTGTATCGATCGGAACAGGTGATAATCTGAAGGAGCCAAGTCTGATGAATACGCTGGGTGCGGGAGAACTTCCCCCTCAAGCTGAATCAGTGTTTCTTTGACGGCTTTTGCAATGTGTGGTCGAGCGTTGTCGTGCAAAAGAATAACTTTGCGTCGATCGCTGCCTACTGCTGGCCTTTTTTCCAACAATGCTTCATTCGGACGGTTCAATTGTAATTAATATCGATCCCCCGTGATACTTTCGTTCGGTCTGAGTGGCTCGTAGTAAACGACGCCTTGCATATCCCACGGAATGCAGAGCATTGGTTTCGATTTCGATTGGAATAGACCTTCGATCATACATAAAGAATCTCATGTTAGAAAAAGAGAAATTACGGAAATGTTTTTCATCAAAAACCATATTGACCTATTATTTCTTAAACCCATCAAGAACTCTGGAACTATTGTAAATCTATAGGGAACTCGTAAAAAAAGTTAAAATTTTAAATAATAGGGGGGCTAACTTCACAGGGGTAAGTTTACTAATACTAAAATAGAAGGATTAATTGAACAATTAGGAAGTTCATTTGAATCTAGACATTGTATAATTAAAAATTCTCACACGTAACTTATTTCAGTTTCTCTTTGATCTCATCGCCATGCAAATTTATTTTGATTAATATTATTTCATATATATTTAAATATACTTCTCTTCTCTTTCCCTTTTCATTATTCTTTCATCATATTCCTCAAAAAGCTTTATTACTAAAATTCTATATAATTCATTGCGTCGAATTATGCAACATTTTGCGTGTGGAAACATAGTTTTCTACATTAATTACACTTTCTGTCTACTTGAACAATTATTCCGACTGGTACCTAATTCGTCTGTCATTTCCACGTCGGCCAGCTGTTTTCTCCAGTTTATGAGTTTCAGTGACTTTCCGTATGGAAGCTCCGGCGTAATCCAGCAAGCATAATTACCCGCGTTCTTCACGTATCGCGGTCGAGTATCTTGCACTTGGTCGCTTTAATCGCATATATTTTTATGAATCCCGCTTTGACGTCCCACGAGAGCGGAGCGAGGCATTTTCACGTCACGCCAGACGGCCGGGGAGATCCGGGGGTGGACGGGGGGGGGGGAGGTGGGCGACGACAGGGCAGGGTGGCGGCCGGCGGAGATCGCGTCGAGGGGAGATGGGAGAAAAAGCGTTTGAATACGAGCAGAAAGTGATATAAAATATATCCGTATTTTTTCAAGGGATTCGCCGCGCCGCCACGGTCGGTCCGAATCCTGGATTTCGTTTTGATGAGTTTTCCCGTTCCGCCTACTTCTCCATTTTAACCCTCCCCCCGAAAAAAACCACAGTTCAATCGCTGCCATTGAATACCAATGTAAACGCTCTCGGTTGCCCCGCGGATTTTTTTACTCCTGCATTTTGCCCTTCTCGCGACCGCCCCCGCCGCCGCGTCCCACGGGACACACTTTCACTGACGCTTTCGTAGCTCTTCTCGAGAATGAGGCGGGTGGGGTGGCTTTTTTTTGAGTGTGCTTCGATCGCGCGCGCGGAAAGAATTGAGATATTTGTCTCGTACGTTTTCCGTCCCACGGCGGCCCTCCGCTCGAGCAGCGCATAAATAGGTGGAAGCTGCTTTTAAAGAAAGGAATTTTCCCTCATATGCCAGCTGCAAGGTTTCTTCTCGCACACTCGAATATATAGGATTTCCTCCCCATGACCGTAGAAACCAAACAAGAAGAAGAAAAAATTTATACCCTCGTTTGTGATACGGCGAGAGTTTGTTAATCTGAACGGTTAATATTAATAAGTAATCTGGAAGACGATTGCCAATCGCCAATCCCAATTTGTCATTCTCTTTGTTTTTTCGTTAAGTGTCCTTAGCGTTTTCGCTTCTGCTCTAACACTTTCGTTTTCATAAAACTCTCTCCATATCGTAACTGATTTTTCCATTGTAATAATTAAAATGTTTTTTTTACAATTTATCGCATTCACGATGAAATGCGATGTTGCCACGATCAACGCTCTGCTAACTCTACGCAATTCAGAATACTATTTTATTTTCTGGGCTTTTATTATTCTAAGAGAAGCAATAGTGTTCAAAAATCTATTCTTGAATTTAATATAAAAGAATTTATCGTCTATTGAACTTTATTGACCAAGTCTCAGTTTGACTAGCATATATAGTTGGGAAAGAACTACCTTAAGGACCGAGTTAAAGAATAAAGCTCGCAGTTAAATGCAGACGAATGATTTCGCAGCGGGCTTGGACTGCAAGTTCTGCCGCGTGCGTAACCAACGTCGGGGCGAAATTTCTTCCGTCCGCCGCGTAAAGGGGCGACCGGCTGATTTAATTACCGGCAGTAACGAGCAGCTACGAGCGGAGCCCGGCTCAAGGCTGCTCGGATCACAATGCTGGCGAGTGTGCATCTGGTTCGAGAGGATTTTTATATCGCTCCCCGCGAGCGGGGAGACGCGCCGCGCAACGTCGCGTAACGGGGATGGCGCGGAAACGTTTCCGCGAAAGAATTACTGGGGGAGGGACCGGCATTAATATGTAGCAGCGGGAAACGCGGGAGTGACGACTTTTAATGAAAACGCGAGACACACACGCCCGTAGTAACGGATGCGACCGAGAGATAAAAAGGACGAAGGCGGGAAAGGGGGAGATCCGAGCGCTCTGTAACGTGTATTACCCGCGAAGCCGCCCCTCCGCGCCGGCTCGGGACAAATTTCTTTGTCACAGAGGCTCGATTGCGTGCAATCGTTATTTTGCGAACGCTTTATTTCCCATCTTGCGAAATTTTTCCCGGTAATGGCTCGATTCTACCCTCGCTCGTTTGTACCTTTTCTATTTTTGCACGCAGCTTTTACTCTCTGCTCGCGCCGCGAAAACGGTATTGTCCGATTACAATTATTATTTCGCGTTAAAAGCGCAGTTTCAGCTCCGCCGAGCTCGGGCGCCGCTAACAGCAGGGGCGATGGGAAAACTTTTATTGATATCTCGGTATCTCTCCCCGCGGAAAGGAAAATAATAAATATCCAACCAGCGCCGCGCAGTGCACAGGATATAAAGTGGGATATGAATATATTTCACGAGATACAAACGCGAGATGCGCTTCAAACCTGGCGGGGAGAACGGCGCGCGATCCTTCTCAAAATAAACGGATGCAAATGATCGAGCCGCACGGTTGCATCGCGCGCGCAACGTATTCCATTGTCACGCTCGACAAGGTAAACGTATAGCGGGGCTGGTCGCATTTAAGCTCGATATCGTTCCCGCCGTCGCAGTCGATGTTGCGCGTGGCTTCCGAGGAGAACACGGGGGCAGGGGACGAGTTGAAAGGGGGCTGCGCCGTCCCGCGGATCCGCACATAGGGGAACCTAAATAACGTTCGGATGCGACGTGGTTGGCTCACGAGCACCGCCGTTTGGGAGAGGCGACGTCCGTGGAAAACGGAGGATACGTGACTTCTAGCGGAGGGAAGCGCACCTAAGGGAGACGTAAGAGAGACGGGCGAGAATCGCGCTGCCGAAAATGAAGAGCGAGAAACGTGCGGGAGGGACCGTCCGCGCGCGGACGGTAGCGGCTGACCGATCGATCGATCGATCGATCGATCTATCGGGCCGCGGTCGCCCCGATGTCGATCGATCAACGAGCGCCGGCTGGTCGACCGACGAGCGACCGCGCGCGCCCTTACTCGCGGAAACTTGTCGGGATTATGGACCTCCGCCGTCGGTGGCCCACATATAGGCGGGGGATTATGTCGCTCGGATGAGCGCAAAGCGATTTGAAATCAAATATAGAAGCGCACCCCCGGGCGATCGTCTTGCCGCGCATCTCGTCTCTCGCCGCGTCTCACGCGGAGCGTTGCGCCGTTCCTCTATGGCGTATAAATAGTGGATATTGTGGTGCATTAGCGTCAGGTAACGAGGGGAAGGCGCGCGGATGAATTACGGGGTAATGTGCCATGAGATGGAACATATCCGAAAGTATAAGTGATGCATAATGTTCGCGAGAGTGTACGGCATTACGCATTACGAAGTACGAAAGCCGGTTCATGAGAGTCGCGCGCGGAAGCAGCCTTGGAGGATTAATCTTTACTTAATCCGCGCGAGAGGGATTAGCCGCTTCGAAATTGATTTTCGATAGTTATTAAAAAGAGATTTCCTCGACTGTTACGGGAGAGATGAATTTTAATTGCTGGGGTACTGTTTAACGTGTATTCTGTTCCACGTGGAGCCAAGCTTTGCTTTCGGGAAAACATTTTTTTTCTAGTTTTCACTGCCAGCGGGTTTAAAATGTTTCCGTACGTCGAGAAATACATTTTAAAGAAAATGTCTGAAAATGCGATGGAACTTGAATTATTTTGATCGCGTCGAAAAAAAAACGTACGATTTATACTTTGTATTAAGGGGATCCTTTAGCCATCTTTTTTACCGACACAGTCAAATATATAGTTTTTGCGCTTGTAATTCTTTTTATTAGCTATTATGCACAAAATAATACCAGGATAAGACTGCATAGCTGAACATTTTCATACTTAAAACATTCAGTTTAGAAGTCTAATAAAAAAGATATTGGTATTTGAAATTTTCAATTTGTAGTTCTAACTAAATTTGAAATTGGCTTATAAAATTGCAAAATTCTTCCACACGATTAAAGTACGCAAAAAGACAAAACCAGGAACAGTCGTCTTTATATAAAAAAACGAAGAGAAATTAAATTTATAAATGATTGAGGTTAGCAATTGAGGTTTGCATTTCTATAAAGCCAATTAAAAGATTACTTCTTACAAAGAATGTCGGTAAAACAGACGGCTTTAGGATCCCCTTAAGAGTCGCGATACTTTACGCTGATCATTCTGGATGCGAGAGAGGAAGAAAGGGAGAGAAGGGGTGGCTCAAAGGGTTACCGTCTACGCACGGATGTAGACGGGAAGAGCCGGCGGTGTCTTTAGAGAAATATGTGACCTACATATCGCGCGCGTACGTCATATACCGATCCCATTGCTCGTAGGTATCAAGCGACATTTGAATAACATCGTAACGCGCCGAGTGGAGCGGCAAGCCTCCGGTTTCTATCGCCTCGGTTCCTTATCCTCCGGTCCCCGTGGCCGAACTCGTTCCATCTCTTTTAACCGCCGCGACCCTTCGCCGGAGCGGCGCGGCCGATGATGTCGATTTAAAATTCTAATGCCGCGCAACTTTGTTCCTAGCGGGGTCATAGACGCGACGGCATCCGAAAATGGGTTACCCCCGGCATCGCGACCCTCTTCCTTCTCGCTGCGCGGCGAGAAGCGGTTGAGGCCGGAAGCCGCTGACTGGCGCGGAATCAGACTCGCCGGCGGAGTCAAAGGGTTATGAAACACAGCGGGGCCCGGGCTCCTTAAATGTCATGCAAACTCGATTCTACCCCTCCGGCCCTCACCGTCCTCCTCCTGGAAGTTCGTGAACGGCGAAAGGAAAATTTTACTCGGGGCCTTCGCCTTTTTATTGCCCGATACCACGCCTCGCTCGAGGGGCGGTGTCCCGAGAGCTGAGGCGGAGGAAATTCTCGGCGGAGCGGAATAAATATGTATGCTAAGCCGAATGGGTGGGTTTCGACCGCAGCCGTCTCGTGGGTGCGCGCTGGGTCGTCTCCGCGGTTCTGGAATGGTCATCGATCGGCGATTGCGTGGATTTTGCGGCCGCTCGGATATAATAAGCCACTTGTCTCCCGCGGAAAGAGACCGGCACACAGTAAGGCATCCGCGACGGTGAAAGCCGCCACGTTGCTGACTCGAGCGCGGAACCAGTCGCGAAAAAGTGAAGCGCGCATAAATGCGGGAAGGCGAGCGGGCTTGAATTTCTACGCACGTGCCTCAAACGATCTTCCATCTTTTCCCGCTGTTGCCCCGCGCCCGAGAAAATCGAGTTGCAGCCCGGCACGACCATAAACTCAATCCCTTTCGCCACTATCTAGCATGATGTCGGGGTGCCGGCCCTGTAACCTTGATACAATCTTGTAGCCGACCCTCGTCAAGGGTGCATATGTACGTGCGAGCGGCTGCAACTGCATAGAGAAGTGCATTTATTCGGTTTCTTTGACCCGGGAAAATGTAGTGACACTGCGGACCAGATAATCCCGATTCCACATTTCTTTTTGGTTCAAAGCATGAAAGCTGCCTGATGTCCGTTGCTCTTTACCTAAGACACAAAGTCTTCTACATCGTGCCGGCATTTATTTTGTCTACAATAGCCAATGGACGACTTACATATACACAATTATTGGTGAGGGAACTGAACGAGGGGTAAACCGCCGAGGGTACTGCGGTGTACAAATTTGCGGCATTACTGGGTATTGCTAGGCATTACTAGACATTAGGTTGGCCACTATAAAGATAAAATAAGACAAAGCCCACTAGGCATTGACGTACATGGTGTACAATAAACGCAAAGATATTATCTTTACACTGTTATTGCGACAAATATTGCCACATGCCTCAGTGGTCGAATTGGTGAGACGCATAGAGAGTAGGGAAGTCCAGGTTCAAACCCTGGCTGAGGTAATATTTTTCGCAATAAATTTTCTGTGTTTAAAAACACTGGCCAGTTAATGTCGAGCTTGATTTTTGTTATCTATTACTGGCAACTTAAATATTTCAATGATTGGTGTACATGATTTTGGCCAGCGGTTTACTCAATTAGGACAGCCTTAATTTTTACATAATTGAAACGCTTATAAGTTGACGCGATAATAAATTTTGCAATTTAATGGTTTGGCGGACACTCCGATGGAACGTATAGTTTTGATGTAATATATACATATATATCAGCCAATTATCCTCTGGCGGAGAGAATGAGGGAGGCGAAAAAGTTAATGGAACATAAGAAACTTGAGTCTCCCCTCACCCTTCATCGCGTTATCGACGTTCTTTTACTCCCGCGCAGTGAGTTCAACACGGGCATGCTCGAATAACTGGATGATTTAGAAGGAAAGATAGCGACGAACTCGAGTCTCTCTCCTCTTATCCCGCGGAAAAGCTCGACGTATCATTCGAGCTGTTTACTCGATCGTACCGGTTCATTCCTGGGAGAACGCTTAACTAATCTCGCTTGCATTTACATCCCTCGCGTGTTCCAATTTGTTCCGCCTTTCGGACCGTAACGGCTAAGTGCCGTAACAAGCTCGCTGATGCGAGTTCGCAAGTGCGGAATCACCGCGATTTCGGAGTGCCTTCGGCCGCGCTGGTACCGAAAAGAGCGGCGATTTCGGCGGTAGACGTGCAAACGTGCCGGCGAACAGATTATCCGGCAATCCGCGGCCAAACGGCGAGCAGTTAAGCCCGCACCCTCGTCATTAACCGTGACGATGGATTCGAACTTGGAAGGATCGCGATGGGAAAAGCCCGAAGTCTCTCCTCTCGGAGGAGATCGCGATTGCGAGGGATGTGTCCAACTAATTACCCGAACCCCCCGACGTCTGCCCTAACTGATGAAATTGCGATGATTAATCATTTACTTCAAGAAGCTGACGCCGTCACTTTCTCGCCGGTAGAAATTCAGTTTGATAACCGTAACGCCTGAAGGGTCGGCCGACGCGGGGGGGGGGATCGCGTAGATAATAATCTGTCGAAGGTGCAAATTTTCCGAAGGACAAGGATATAAAATAACGCGAGAATAGATTTTATTCTCGTGATTTCGCGGCTCGGCTCGGTATCGCGCTCGCTTACGTTCGGCTCGAATAAGAAATCCGCCTGCTTTGAGCAATAATAGAAAACTTCTGATAAATACGATTCATTCCGAAGTGTTTACCGCGGCGAGATTGAAACGCTTCGCCATCGAGCGTATTTACACTCGGGTGATTTTGCCGGATATTTCATATTAAATTCTCCTTGAAACAACTCTATTTCCCTCTATTATTTACGACGGACAAATAACTCATTTTCTTATTTGATTTGTGACCAAGGCGTCGGTATACGACTTATCCTTTAATTACTTTTTCTATATCTTTCATAATAATAACATAATGATAACAATAACGTCAGTCATTGTAGTGCTTAATATATTTGTTCGAGCCTCCCTCGCGCACAAGCGCTTGCATTGCTTATTTTTATATTAAAAGTCCCGTCGTGACACAATTGTGACGAAATCTGCAATCTCGGAGAGTTTTTCCATAAATTTCACTTATATGAGCAAGGTATTCCTACTTGAAAATTCGCCCAGTTCCTAAAAGTTTTATATCTTGGCTGATTTTTGAAGCACGTTCTATTTTTCTGGCCCACATATTACGCGAAAATTACGAGCACCTAGCGAAAGAGCCACAGGCTGCTTCAGACGCACATTGGGAATGCTGGGCGAGGACAGCACTGCGATAAATTTGTTTTCGAGTAGGGGCGATCGACCGGGAAACGGAGCCGCCATAAAAATAAAACAGCGGAAACAAGGAATCATCTTGCGAGATGAAGCTCATATTTTCCGGGCGGCGCGCAGGGCTCGATTGTCGCGGGCGTTTCGCCGTGGATACGTAATGCACTCCGTGAGCTCGAGATGCACGAACTGCGAAGATGCGGCTGTCGATAGCAACGTCGAATTTCGAATTCCTGACACATACGCGAGTGCAGGAAAAGTAGTAGGAATAACGTCTTGACAAACGTAAAACGCGAGCTTGCTTCAGCTTCCGTGAGATGAGAGACCTGCAAGCTATCAGCAACGTAATCACGACTGTTTGACATTTATATTATTTGCCTCTAGATAGTTAAACGTACGTCGTATCCAAAAAGTTATTGCAATATGCCCAGCATTAAAGAAGCATTAAAAATTATTACGAATTTGATATTTTCATTAAAAACTCAGTATCTACGGATCAGGTGTACAATTAGAAAATAACACTTTATAAATAAGAGGCATAAATCGGCAAATTTTTTATATTCTATAAAAATTTTCAACTAAAATTTAAATTCTATGGGTCCTAATAATATCCATCGTAAATAATATTTCTTAGTTTCTTTACAGTTGAATTACAGTTGAATAATGTTATTTCTTTTAAGTTTTGAATTCCGCCATCTTGAAACCGCCATTTTGAATTATGAAACTCTGATAACGGATTCGTAATCAGCGACCCCAAAAACCCTTGTATACAAAGTTTCACAAAAAATGGTTCAATAGAAAAATGTATGCTTCAAAGGGTTAAGCAATAAATATAACGTGTATCTAAAATAATTGGATATTATCTACAAGATATTTAGTTTGATTTACTGTCAGTATACATAATTATCGCGTAAAATAGTGTAGGATTTCTAAAAAAAAAGTGAAATACTTTTAACGCATCTTGTACATTCCGAATTTTATCCTCAAGAGTCGTCAGAATTTTTTCGACGCACGTAAGATATTGAAATTCTATTTCCGCATATCACTAGCACGCAAACGTTACAACGGGGCGGCACATTCAATGTCGAGTAGTAAGAACTTAAAATAATACCGACAAGAGATAGCACCACGGAAGTACGGGGAGACAGAACGACGACGTGTCCTTGACGGGTGACGAGCAAACAAAAGACGAAGCTCGCGAGGGTTGACGGCGGAAGACGTGGGGGAGGAATGGAAGATGAGAGACAAGATCGGCTTAGGCAAAAAGGACAGCCCCGATTAAAGGAGGACGAGAGCAAGAAGACCCGAGCAAGTGAATGTAATTGGCTTGAGCCGGCGCTATCTTGCTAGTCAAGCAGTTTCTCAGCTCGGTCGCTATCAGTGCGAATATAAATTCAGATCCTTTTATTTTACCGCCCACCTCGTTTTCTCTCTCTTTTCCCCGCCGCGCCGCCCTCCGCCCGCCGCATCCATTCCGCTTCGCCGCGCCAACGGGCCCGGAATTAACGGCGTTAATTTGTTTTAAGTACGCCCGAGGAAAGTTTCGGCGAGGTTTGAGTATCGATGGTGCTCGTTGACCGTCGATATTCTCGAAGGATCGAACGCTTATCAAAGTTCGATACTACTTCGCGTGATTTTGTTAACAGCGCGTAGAACTCGTATGATATAGACTCCGCGATGTTACAACGCATAAAATATTTATAATACGATCTATAGTGGAGTCCCGATTATCCCGAGCTCCGGTTTATCCGAGACGATTTTTTAATTGAATTTTTTCACTGCCAAATATGAAAATTTAAATCCCCAGAATTTTTAAATTATAATTTTGATAGTAATATATATATAAACGTTTTAATAATATTTTTATGCAAACGACGCCATGAAAATAAATTTACTGTATTTTTAAATCAGCTGCAAGTAGTTGCACTTTTCGAGCTGACTTTGTTGTCGATGCCCACTTCTCCTCTTTTGCTGCGCTCAACAAAAAATTCATTGTTTTAATCAAGTAATATTTGTACGTTTACTTATTTTTCCTTTTCGGCTTATCCGAATTTTTGATAACCCGAGGTAGCCCTGGTCCACGTTGACTTGGATAATTGCGTATAATTACGTGACGCGTTAACCATAATTAAGTTCAAGTTTAAAATAAATAAAAACTCATTCGTCGTAGAAATGCGAGAACATGTCGGTTCTCTGTGATTCTGTGCGGCTGTCAATAATTTAAAATTCAACTAGTCGTGGAGTCTACAAATTACAAAAGTTGTAAAGCGACACACGACGACCGTAGATCAGAATGTTAGTGGCAAACGTTTAATTCACAAGTTTATCCGCGAGTTCGATGAGTCTGTTAAATATGAAATCATTGATCCACGATGATTTGCATTCTGTATATTTTCTTTCTTTCCGGTAGATGTTAGTTCTATTAATTTATGCGAGCATTAAACACCCTAGATTTTATCGGCATTAAACGAACGAAGAATATCCGAAAGTCATTCCAAAGATTTGAATATCTTTCCAATAGATCAGTAGACAATGCAAATTAGAACGTCTCTCTCTCTCTCCTCTCTCTCTCTCTCTCTCTCTCTCTCTCTCTCTCTCTCTCTCTCTCTCTCTCTCTCTCTCTCTCTCCCCCCCTCTCTCTCTATCGTGGCTCTTTCCTCTCAGATTTAACTGTTATTTTTATAGAGTTTTCGATATCTCGGATCGATACTGTGTCGGTTTACATTAATCCGATCCAACAACAAATGTCACCCGTTGACGGAATTTTGCATACGATAACGAAGCCCGCTGTTCGCGATTTGTTCCTCGCGTAACATGTAAATACGGGAACTCGTCGGTTTCATCGCGATCTTTCCGTTATTGCGGCAGGAGCCCCCGGATGGTCGATCGAAACACAAGCGATTCTCCCTCGTATTCATCGAGTTTGGCGTACGCTTCCGCGCGGCGTGCATTAGCGGCATTATCGAGAGCGAGGAAGTTTGCTCTTTATTACACTCAAACGTGAATTACTCATCCGGCATTTCAACTGCAGCCAATTACGTGGATTGAGTGACGTAGAGCGTGCTCGCGGGACGAAGCCCGAGAAAGTCGTAATCGTTCGCGTCGATATCGCGGCGCGAACAAAGTTTCCCGCGTCGCGCCAAGTCGCTCCAAGTCTTTCGCGATAGGAGTCCTCTATTAAGGACACGCGAGATTAATTGTCCGCCACTCGATCGCATCGACTGATCGACTCGACGGCGTTGCTTCAAGCGGTTGCGTGTGTCAAACTCCGTTGGCAACTGCGGGAAACAGATATTTAAATCCACAAGTGCGAAAGCAGGTGCTTCGAAATTTTGCCGAGTTTTCAAAGAAAAGAGTGAGAACAAGATCGGCCCCATTTTTTTTCGCATTCGATTTTGGTCACAAAGTAGGTACCAAACGAGAGCTCTCGTCAAGATGATGGCAGACGTGTAAGTCTCAGAGTGTACCTATTTAACGTCCCAGAGATATCCAAAAATTTCCAGGACGTAAGCGATGAAGCCGTCTGGACGGACACCAACCATTTGTTTGGAATGAAATGGAACCTTTGGTGCCCGATATCTCTGGAACGTTAAATGGTACATTCTGAGACTGACATGTCCGTAATCAGCTTGACGAGACCTACCTACTTTGTGACCAAAATCGAATGCAAAAAAAGTGGGGCGATTTGCCTATGGACACTTGTTCTCACCCTTTAATGCGTAAGCAAATACAAATCCTGTATGCCATTTTTGTTAAAAACTGGATCTTTGTAGTCTGATAATTATTTTGCGTGAGTTTTGTATATTTTTCCAAACTCAGTGAACTGCGCGTCGATTGTTTGTCGGTTTCGAAATACAATGTTTTATTTGTTGGAACAGTAAATTTACACACTCTTAAATCGATAAACAATTTTAATGTTTGATGTTAATGCGTATCCTATTTAAACGTCGTTGTAAAGAAGTTGTTGAGAAAAATGGTACCTCAGCCAGTTTGAACCTTGACCTTTTCAAGGCGGGGTCTTGAAGACACTTGCAAAGATCCAGCTTTGACGAAAATCGCACATTATAATTATTCGTATTTAATTAGATTCTTATCGATAATTCTCTTATTTATTTAAAATCGTTTAGTACATTTTTGCCACAAAAAGATTTTCAGTAAAAATAAAGATTTATTTGACTCCACTCGCTACAAAGGGATCTGGAGTGAAACATGGGAAAGTATAACAAGTAATCTTTATCAGAGGAACTTTTGCAGGCTAAAAATATCACAGAAACTTTTATAAATGTAGCTTAGACAAAAAAAAGTGTCATAATGACAACACCGCAAGGATGTTTTATTAAAAAGTCTAAATCTCATTATGGAACATATTCTGTGCTTGAGGTTGGTTTATGATCTTGCTACTCTAATTTGATAGCCATCAGAATAATTTGTTGTCTCCCACCTGTCCCCCTTGTCGTAAAGAATCCTACATGTATATTAAATTCGAGTAAAATCAGAACGCGAGTGTTTTCTAAGGCCTGTTGCTTTTAACTGTTACATCATACGCGCGTTTCGCATTTCCAATTTAAATGTCCGCGACTTTTTCATGGAAAATTTTAATCTGTTTCTCTGGATGTGCATGTAATTACGTAAACCGTATATTCGCGACGTTAGCATGCACGCAGACTTTTGCACGTTTTTTTTTCACGGCGCAGTCTCGCAAAGGCCAACGCGGCAAGCAATAATAGTGCCTAGTAATTGCTGCGGGTTCCCGGATTTCACAAAGGTGAACCGGATCTCCGTTTCACTGAGGTGCTTCCTTCAGCGTCCCGTTGCGCGGCTCCGGCGTGGATATTGCTAAAAATAATATTGTCGCGTTCGATGTAACAATGTCGTAAAAAAAAAGCGCGAGGTACGTTTCAACCCGGCCGCGATTTTTATCACCCGTATCTGAAGGAATTCGCGAGTTGGCGGTACTCGGGACGAGACGGCAGTAAAGCCAGCCGGCGCGATAAAAACGGACGCGTTTCGGGTTAAACGTTTCCCCAGAAACGAATTAGGGCGAAGTAGGGTAATCTACCTAGCGTTGAATATCGAGATTCCCAGAATGGCGTAACCATTCGAAGTAAGCTTGCGCGGTTACGATACGCTTTGCTTCATCGATCGCGATTCGATCAGGCCGAGAGAAGGGGGATGGCGTTTATCGGAGAGAAAAAAAGGCCCCTTATCTTTCGTCTTGTTTCTCTAAACAAGGGTGCAATCTAACGAAGCGGTTGCTTTATAATTTCTCACGGAGTAATTTTATCAAACTCAGAATAGAATTCTGAAAATTCCTCGTTCCTAGTCAATAGTTTTTAGTTCTACCAAAAAAGTGCTCGATTGGAGGTTGATTTATATTTAAAAGATCGAGTACGTTTCGGCTTTGCATTGGGGTTAAAATATGCGCCCATAAGGGGTTGCAACACTTTGGAGTTCAAAAAGAAGCCAATTTTCGGTGATGTTTTTCAGGAATAGAATAAACGTTAATATAAAAATCTGTTTATTCCTATTTGTTCTCTATACATTGAAGTATAGAAGAAATTTGTTTATTAATTTTTCCTCAACATAATGGCGGCGCCAGAGCCTTAGATCCAAAATGCGGAAGTCGCACTCTCACCCTTTAAGCTGGAACAAGAAACCAAAGATTTTTGAAAAATATATAACATTTTCTTTCGCATGAGGGCGATTATCCAAAGCGAGTATTTGGTTTCTTTTGCCGCAAAATTGATCAGGAATTAAATTATTACCCGGTACATACGTTTCGATAAAAATCATAATCTATCGCTTTACTAGATTAGAGAAAAATTAGAATTAGAGGGTAAAATAATATTTCCTTGGCCGGTAATGTAGCCAGCAATATATCGAGCTGGTTAGGTACCCGGATACTATTTAGAGCATTACATGGGTAAATCAAATCCGGATGTCCGTCTAATATTCATGCGATTGCCAAATGGACTGAACTGCGGCGACACGATGTAAATCATAGGTAGGCAGCCGAGAAACATGGCTCTAATGGGTTTAAAGCTAAAATCCCCTCATTAATATATAATCTTATATAATATTCATTAGGCAAATTATTAGCATTTTAATTACGGTAAATTGATGACGTCCAAACTGTTTCCTGAAAATACGGATGAAAAAAATACAGCGTTTAGGTATAAGACTTCACTTTAAACCGGCGCGACGATTTTTCTCTTGTCTCGATGGAAAACTGTATCACCGCCGAGACAATTACGTTGACCCCGTTCTCTCGTGGTCTCCGTTGCGCGTGGCGTATCCCGCGGAGCACAATTTGACAGCCATTAATGTTGAAAATACGTACAATCCATATTAATAACACCACCAGGTCGCGGGTTTAGTTTATCCACGTTCCTTTGTAATTGCGGCGGGGCTGCATATTAGCGGGCTGAATGTTTACTAACCGCGCAGCGACATCACACATCGGAAAATTGAACGGGTCGCGCGCTTCCTGAGCGATTCGCCTCGAAATTCCATTCCGCGCGTTCCTCCGCGCCGGGCGGCGGCGGCGCGCGAGCGTAATGCGCGAGACGCCGCTCCGCGACGCATAAAGCGCGCGGCCCGGCTTTTCCGCATTTTTACAGTCGATCAATCGCGCGCATAAAAGTTCGCCGAGAAACGGGGGGGGGAGGGGTCGTCTGAGATCGGGGGCGACGAAATCGCTCGTTAGCCCGCGAGGGAAGTAGTCGTTTCGGCGATATCGACGGCGACGCTGCGGCAGTAGGAGCTCGCCTCTCTCCGGAGTTTTATTCGCGCCGGCCACACCATCACGACGATTTAGCGTCAGTAAATTCGCCTTACCACCCCCTTCCCCTTCTCCATCAAATTGCACGGGATGCTAGGAGGTGGTGATAGTAGACGGCGGAGGAAAAAAATAGGGGCGACGGAAGGTCGAGAAAGAGAGAGAGAAAGAGGGAGAGAGAGAGAGAGAGAGAGGGGGGGAGAGGAGAGAAGAGGAGAGGAGAGAGGGGGAGGGGGAGTATTATCGCGTAGAAACGCTCAATATTCCGCAGACGTATTCTCGCATGCGGGACGACACGTGCGAGAAACGCCCGTCGGGGGACGCGGCGGAATTCCGGAAGCGTTACACCCTCCGCCGCCGTGGTAAATTTTATCCCAAGATTCCATCGGCCTGAAGGGGCTTAACGAGCCCGCGGAGATGATATTTTGAATAGCGCGGTGTCCCGCGATGAACTGCGAACAAGATGACATCTTAACTGTACAAATCTATACAGCACGTTTCTGAAGTATGTCTATTTAACATCGTTGTGAAGTCGATTATCGATGCAATTGGATATTTCGACGTCGCGTTCGGAAGTTTCGGACTGTAATCTGATTATATCAGCGTGCAGTTTGTTGCATTGAAAAATACTTCAAAAATTTTGTTATACACCAGACAAACTTGCACAAATGCATACGCTTTATGACCCAATCAGATTCCTCGTGCATATGTTTATGCGCTATGCGAGTTTGTCTGGTTTCTATTATTTACGTTATTCATTCAACAAGTTCACTTATCATTTGGAATTGTCTTGTTAGATTTTTAATCTGGCCGTGCATTATCTTCTGACTCAATCGATCTTATTAACGCAATCTCATCACTCGAGCGTATGACAGTATTTAATAATATTACACTACGGATATGGCACGACGAAGATGAATTGTAGAATGAATAATGTTCAGCCAGAAAGTTATTAACGCCACTTTAAATTCATTCAAATTCTCTTTTCGAGAATTCATCATATTTCATTATGAATATTTATAAAAATGTCTCTCTGAAATGTGCTATAAGTCGAGACTTCTGAATTATAAATGTCTAGTTTTTTTTTATCCAAGTTCGTTCTGTCCGGTGCCATTTGTTATTTCAGTATTTTGACGTTTAATTATAGCGAATTCGGTTGCTTGCACTAGTGCGCACTGAGTGTACGCTAAGGCCTGTTTATAGTCAATTTTTATATTTAACTGCCTTAAATATATGTTCAAAGAGTATTTGGCCAAAAAGTTATTCGTATGGATGCTATACAGATTATTTTACTTACTAAGAAATGCTTCGAGAGATATTTATTATTATCGCTGGCGACATTGAAGAATTCTTATCAGTTGATTATTCACCACTGACCTAAAACATGGCGTTTCCCCACGCAATTGGGAAAGGGGGAGGGGGAAGAAAAACTTAAAAATCGCGTATTCGACAGTTACGCGTACGGCCAACAATCCCTGGTGCAAACAACCGAACTCGCCACAAGACAAGTTGTGTATAAAGTAGACGGCCAGACTTTCAACAAACCGAGTGAAATAGAAGCGACTCCGGGCGTTGCTGGCATTCGGATCTCATAGCTATCAAGTTTGTATCGCTGCTATATATTTCGCGAAACGCTCAACTGTGTCGCGGGGCAAGATTTACAAGAAAACCGTAGCGGTTTTAATAACGGACGTGAAGTGCGAGCCACCCCGATACATAAAATAGACTTGTCTCGGTACGTCGCATCGGATATACGGCGCGGTCACAGTCGCCATTGGGCGCGTTGCGTTATAGCGAGCACATAACGTACGAGCCCTCCCGTTTCTTGTCGAGCAATCGATTTAAATACCATAAGCGTGGCTCTATCGGAATATAATGCAAATACGACGAGCATCCGATGCGTATTGCTCAACGCGGGGGATGTTTATGCCGCGTACGCGCGCTTACTTCCCGCTTCGCCCTTATTTTCCGAGGGTGCATCGCGTATAACGCGGGATATTGCCGTTCTTTATATTTTCAAAGGATGCCGCCGCGCCGGGAGCTACGAGCGGAAAGAGAGAGAGTAAGAGAGAGAGAGAGAGAGAGAGAGGGGGGGGGGAGGAGCAGCAAGCTCCGTGCATACGTATGTATGTTACATTATGCGCAGCATCCGCGACACTGTGCGTGCACGTGCGTAAGATGCTGCTCGCTCAATCTTGGAAATGGGTGGAGGTGCGGAGAGACGGGCGAGGGTGCGGAGAAAAAATTTATCACCCGCGATGCGGTTCGTCACGTTAACCCGCATAATGCACTCTTCACGCTTGTGCCATGCGTTGCGAGGGAAAGCGCAGAAATTGTTTACACACATAGACACACACACACACATACACGCGCACACACACACACACACACACACACACACATTCGTTGGCGCAGTAAAAAGGCTTTGCTCAGCCTGTTTTCAATCCGTTTATTCGCGTTGCTCTCACCGTCTCGCGAACGCCCGGGAGAGTGCAATGCCGAAGTATTATAAAATAATACGGATATAATGCGCTTTAATAGAACACTTTAAGTACTTTTTCATGTACATATCGTCGACAAAATGATTGCATTTAATTAGGCTCTCTAAGACTTAAATCGGTTCTTGTGTATTTCAAAGACAATTATGCTAGTTAATAACAAGTTAATGCTAAATATTTATTTCGATCAATTGTCATATTTAGCGAATCAATGCAAAAATTCAATTTAATTATAATTTCTAATTATGTTGTTTGTATGTTTTGTCATCGAGCAACTTTCCGTTCAATTTATGTAACGAATATAAAATATTAATTTTATTTTGAGATATACATAACATGGTAAAACGGTGTAATTTATCTTTTGTAAGGGTATACATATAAAATTCGCACGGTGCGAGAGGTACCGTTTAATGGAAATTTGTCCGCAAGTGGAAATTATTGTTGCGTTGATTCTATTATACAATATTATACGTCGTCACTAGAAAGAAATTTAGATATATTGTCTGCATCATACAACTTGAACTGATTCAATCAAATTTTCACATAACATTGACGCAGTGAGTGAATATATAACTTTTATCATTTTGCAACAAGATGTGAAATGCCCAACATTTACGGTACAATATAACAAATTGCACATTTGTCGCACGAAAATTATGAAACTTATTTCTCGAGAAAAAACTAGTGCATATAAAATTTATTATTCAATGTGTTTATGAACATCATAATTTAAATAATATTTTTCGCAAGATGTGACTTGAATTAAGTATACAAATTGTTAATTTTTTGGAGGTCGTTAATTTAATTACGTACTCTGGTGATACAAGCTGAAAAAGAAAGCAATAAAGTTGCACTATACATATAATCAGACACTCCGTACGATAACGAAAGATTACGTGCAAATCCCTTTCTAAAAACGAGATGTTACCGGTATGAATGTCGTTAATATCAAAGAGGATGATCCTCTTTGGTTAATATCGTACAGTTGATACCTCTTTTCCGCAATGCCGATTAGTTTTCTCGAAGTGCGATATGCTTCACTTCAATTTTGACAGTTGTGCAAAAATATACTTAAAGACAGTTAAAGGCTAAACAAAAAGTTAAAGAAAAAGAAGTTAAAGTTAAATATCTAATTGAGTGAAGGAGAATGAAAGAAATCCTTATTCTTCTAATGAGATACACCGATAACTAATCTTTTCTTTAAAAAGGTATATAAGAGATTTAATTATTGACGCTGTGTTCCGCGATGCTAATTTTCTCGTTTGGCTTTCTACTGCGAGTAGCTGTCAGTGCGGAGATCATGTAATATGTATGTATATTTTGACAGAGTGCCAACGTCAAATTACGTCTTCTTCACATGAAAAAAATCGTAATGTGTGAAGAAGATCATGAATAAATACAAATCAAAACCAAATAGCGCGAAAAATGCTATTTCTAATAAAGTATTTAATACCAATTTATGTTATTATTAAAGTAAATAATTTGATAATTTTTGCTCATAATAAATGAAAATTTGTAATTTAGTACTATACTAATTTATTTGTAATTTAGTAATATACTAATTTATTAGTAATATACATTTGCAAGCATCAATTATTGAGGTAAAATCTCTAATCATAGTAATTAGAATTTAAGTAACAACGATTTTTGTGTCTAAACATTTTCTCGATTGAACAGAATTAATCGTTAATTTAATCAATACCAATAAGTCCGTAGAATAATACACAAAACGTAGTAACAGTCACGGAACAAAGTAATGTAAAATATTAAGTACGAAATTTTCCAATACGTAGCGGGACAACGAATTCTCAACGTTTTTTTGTTGTTTTTCACTCGGCGCGGTATCGTACGACGATTAAGCGGGCCAACGGTTTCTCAACGTGTTTTTGTTGTTTTTCACTCGGTGACGTACGATGTTTTTGCAGGCCAACATTTACCTGAAGGTTAACGCACCATCATTCGCTCGCCGAACGTCGAGCCGGCAAGCAGTGGCGAGAGTCGCTCCGTGAGGGTTACTACTTTTGCGTTATCGATTTCCAAAACGCGATCGCGATCAATATAAGAATAAAATACCAATAGTTTGTACACGTTTATCAGTAACAAGTAACGTTCATCGATTAAATATTATAACTTGTGATGAAAAATAATTTGTACGTTCAAGTGGCGGCTTTTATCAACGTGGATTTCACGAGACTAACTCATGAGAGATATGAATGTAAACCGTGGTAATTTGTCGCGATTACATCTCGTTTACGCACCGCGCTTTTAACTTATCCGTCGATTTTGTATAATTTGTTCCATTTTCGGGAAAAGAGAAAGAGATTTGTGTGGCTTTGGCGTTCGCGCTGTAATTTGTTCTGTCGTTCTTCATCGTTGTGAAATATCGTTTCGTTGCGGACTAATAACTACTTCTTTACCGCAAATTATGCTTGGATTTCGATGCTCGTTGCGTTTTATATGGCTAATTTAAAAGTGATTTCGCGTACGGGAGTGTCCGAAATTTCGCGCGATCGATGATTTTCGCGAGTGTTGTGCAACAAGGAGTGAGTGCAACAAGGAAATCTGAGAGGAGGAGGAGGAGGCCCGGGAGGCATCAGGCAACGGCGGAGCAATCGTGAGGTGAGTGTTTAACATTTTTATATTTTTTGCTACTTGTGCAAATTAAAGCATCTGTTTAAAACGATAGTATAAAATTTGGTGAATTTATATTTAAAAGGGAGACTTTTTTGAGTACTCTATAATTATTTTGTTAAATATCTATTTTGTACAACTGCCGTTGCGAATCATATCAGTGAGTTATAAATTACTTTTTATTTCAAATTGACGTTGCGCATCTAATACCTTCTTGGCATGTATACAAATTCTTAAAAATATACAATGCTCAACTACAAACTGTGCGCGCGAAGCGCGCGTTTGGTCATTTCTAGTAAAATAAATTTACGATTTATGAAGTTTATATAATTAACTGCCTGGGGCTTTTGCAAAAAAACTGTGCTTTAGGAAGTACTACACACGATTGAATTAAAACGTATGTAATAATAAGTTTTTACATAATAATAGTTGACATTTTAATTATAAAATAACAAGTAGGCTATTTCTGTTTTACGTGTGTTTTTAAAACCATTTTGCAGAAATACAGTGTACAAGATTTACAATTAAAACTTGACTTTTTAAATTAAATACATATTAAATTACAATTAAATATATTAATTATATAGTAATTGAAAGAATATATCTTTAATATTTTTTAATTCCCATTTAAAGTTACAACATTCAGTTATCATAAATTCGTGTCATTGTACTGTTTTAACATGAAATAATGCGTTAAATAAAATTAACAGCGTGCATAAATGTCAATATTTATTAATTACAATGATGTTTTCGTTAACATATAAATTGTAAATTAACAAAATTTTAAGCAAAACCTCGTTTGCCTTAAAAAATTTATGGTTTTATGCAAATCTCCACTATTCTCAGAAACTGAAAATTTACATACAACCGTAATTCTCGGGAGTATATTTGTGTTTATGAAGAGAAGATATATTATTCTTTTTATTCCGTGAAGATACACTTGAAGCTGTTTATGAAGCAGCAGCCGTAAAACTATCCAAAGCTGCGTTATGATAACGTTGAAACATTGATGTTCATCCACCTCGGTTTTCTTCTTAATTAAAAGCTAGAAATGAAACTTTTCGATATATAAAGCAAGTCGGTAAAATTGAATTAAATAAACTTATACCATATCGTACGTCTTGCAATATTTATTAACTTCACATACCGCAATATTTTCTGTTAAGCTAAAACTTTTCACAACGCCTGAATTTTTATTTCACGTTTAACTTTTTTAAATTAATACTTTTCACTTAATTTATTATTGCTTAAGTAAGGTAGTTATAAATAATAGGATTTAAATATACAATTAAAAAATTCGTATATATACATATTTATACTAGCGATTATTATAAATATTTTCTATTAATGTGCTATGAATTTAGAACGATGTCGACAAGAGTTTAGTTTATAGAACGCAAGATTTTGTGTAGTCGAAAAATTTTGCGAAATTGCTTATAACAAGGATCGACACCGCGGTGGATTTCGAATTGGATGAGCGCCAGCATCGGCATTAATTCTTGGCTCTCCACTTCGAACTGTCACGAGCTCGTATCATGATACCTACTCGAAATGTTGAAACTCGGTGGGTTTTTATCAAACAGATAATGCTTTTAATTCTTCACTTTCAAAAACTTCATATGAATCGAAAGTACGTTCTAGAGAGTAAAGAGCTATTGAGGCTATTGTGTGGCTTCCAAATTGTGTACCTTTTTCAAATAAAATGTATATACTAAAGCTCTTAATTTTTTAGTATGTAATTAAATATTGTTTACATATCTTTTTATTAATTTGTCTGTTCTTATAATGAAAGTGTCCAGACAACAATGCTTATTGAATTTTATATATGTATATCTATACATATAATGATATTAAATATATATTATAATAATATATAATTAAAAGTATATTACAAGAGTGGAAAAATATAAAAAATGATACAAATAATATATTTATTCCTAAGGAGAACAGAAAAGTTAAAATAATGTCAAAATAATTTCCAAATACGAAACACCTGGAAACAAACGCCATTTTCTAAAGACTAAAAAGACAATGAAAAAGGAATAATATAAAGTCATTTTTAAGTAATTTAGGATCAAGATTTTCATCATGGTCAACATTTGGTCAGTGTGGCGTCAAATTGATTATTTTGACTTTTCTGTTCTCCTTGGGTTGCAATGAAACCACAGCAAATTTTAATTAAATTTAATATATATCATTTCCTAAATAACTTTACGATCAGGGCGATTTAAAGACAAATACTCTAAATACTCGGTTGTTCTACGTTGTGCGCTGCAGTAATTTATTGCGCAAAATGTCAAAGGAAGAAAAAGTATCTCAGTACGGAGTGTGATTGCGGCACGTTGCATTAGATTGTATTATACTACGTACCGCGAGATACGATTCGTACTCACAAATGGTTTTAATGGCTTACTGTTTGTCTCGTGTGTGACCACAGTTTGTTCGCAACAGAACAATCTGGAAACAATTTGCGGGTCGCGTATGTACTTTCCGGAAAACTGTCTGCCACGTAGAGACGCGGCAACGAGCGAATCTCCGCTGGCCTCCGGCTAACCAACATTTTGTTCAAGCTATCCGCAAAGTCGATATTAATTATTTCGTCGTACGGGAACAATTTGCGCCAGTTATTGCTTACAGTTTCGATAAAAAGTATGAGTTTCTAGAGGAATGGGGAAATTGGAACGTGCCGCGAAATTTGGACATCGGAACGATCGTTTTACAATTCACAATTTTGTGTAACTGCATAAACTTATTACTATTTTATGTAATGTTTTGTCTCTTGGTATTGTATTTTATTTTGTATATTTTTACTTTATATCTTATTATACCTCTTTCTTTTTTACGGAATGCCTCGAATTTAAGAATTTATTTCACAATTTTTGATTTTCTTTTTATCAATTTGATTATATAACTCTCTCTCTCTCTCTCTCTCTCTCTCT
>NW_011967174.1:806388-812956 GCF_000949405.1 Vollenhovia emeryi
CTCTCTTAAAATCTATTTCGTATAAACGTCAATTTTTTAATTAAATTGCAAAGTTAGGCAATATACGCAAAGGTCCATTTAAATATTGATTATTATTTTATTCTACAGCTGAACAATGTATAAAAATAATTGTTTAGTTATCACAGAAATGATAAATGAAAATAAACTTTATTTTTCGGACAAGTATTAAAATTAATTCAAATGTAATCCATTTATTAAAATTAATTCGAGAAATACAATGAACAGAATATATTTCATATAATTCATTTTAAAGTGCTAAATATTTGGCGTAAAAGTAACGTTGTTAAACGGCAACAATATTAATATATTTTCGGACCGAATCGGAATTTAAATTACCTATAAATTTGGTTTTATTTTAATTGCATTGTATTGCGCGATGTCAGGATTTTAATAGATAACATTAAAAGTAAAATAATGTTCACCAAAGTAACAACAAATAGACTGGCAAGCGGTCGGTGTTTGCTTTCACGCCACACAGCGTACCGCTGCGTATCTAAGGCAGTCGCGTACATAAGGACGCTGTGTTACTATTCGCACGCTGACACTCGTGTAAACAGGGATATAGTGGCGCGAGTTGCTCCGTGTATCGTCGTATTATCCTCCGAAACTTGATTGACACGAGTCGCTCAATGATTCATGTGTGGCAAATGAAAACGGTGCAACCGTTTCCATCGCAACGTGCCGTGATGCGTACAAGTGAAGCAGCTGTTTTTCGCGTTTTAACTATTCTTTTTAATTCGGGAGTTTCTTTTATTATTCTTTTCATTCTCTTCTCCGTTATTCTTTTTACTTGTGGAGAAAAGTGTCGCGCGACTATTATTGATCGCATTTTTGTGAATGTTGTGTTGAGTGAATAGAATTAATTTATCCTCGATCGCCTGATAAGAGGAGGCGAGCCTGAGAGAGGACTCGAGCAACGGCGAAGCAATTCTAAGATCACTAATTTATCATATAAAAATTTTTGGAGTATGAAAATTAATTGTTCATTTTTCTTTAGCTAGCGTTTATTCAGATTAATCAAAATACAAGAATAAAGGAGATTTTTATTTACGAAATCTTGTAAAAAGGTTTCTATTTAAAAATAGGAGTTTAACATAAAATTTTACCATCTGCATGAAAAAGAAGTGTATTGTAGAATTCAATATAATAATTATCATTTAAAATATTGATTATTTGAAGCGTTGCTACATTTTGGATTTTATATTTGTTCGTTAAAGTTCAATGTGGCTAACATAGTTGTAAATTTTACTGTTATACATTGTTTGGTGAGAAATAAATTAATTTCTGTTACACATTACAATAATGGATATATGTATATGAAAAAATTTTAGGCATTTATTTATAAACGTTATGAAACGTTCATATTAGAAGACTTGAGAAAGTCTAATATTGGCAAAGTATAATTTTCGAGTCTCAAATTAAAGCGCGTTTAATATAAAAATTTTCAGCTTGATTTTGATAACTTTTCTTGAATATATTTTTTAATTCTCGGTCATAATTATTAATTAAATATCTTTTGATATTATTAATTAAATGTTTGAACAAAACCGCGAAATTAATTCATATTTGAATGGACATTATTTAGTAAATTTTATAGTATGTTTTATTAATAGAGTGGCTCTTCTTTCATGACACGGTCGTGTTTCGCGTAATGTACAAAGGAGTATAAAATCTTTATACTTATTAGTCGACGGCGATATTATCTGTCAATAAAAGGAGAATTTTTTCTTTTTCGTCAATTTTCTTCTGTCTATAATATCAGAATGAGTACGATCAGAAGTCTAGGATTTTTGAATCTCTGGTGATTCAGCTAAGTGGTATGTCCGTCATATACTGACCACTTACTTTTGAGCTTTTCTGCGGTGTTGCAATAATTCGTGGCTTTCCGTTGACGGTAATCCTTCCCACGGGTACAAACTTAAAGAAGCAGAGAAGCTAAGTATGAGCATATACCAAAGGCTCAATATCCTAATGACAAGCAAGTCACATTTCACTGTCACGAGTCGTCTTTAAAAAATGTAATAGAGCGATGCAAATCGTGCATGCATTCACTAGATATACATATCAATGATTAGTATTGTAATTAGTCTTTAGTTTCACTTTTATGTTGTGTCAAAATTGCAAGGGAAGTTCTTGACTTGTTAAAGTCATACAAATTCAATTCTCTCGAAATAAAAACTTTCGTTATTCGAAAACTTAACACAATGGAACAAATTAATTCAAATAATAACTTAAAAACTAAACGTCAGACACTAGCTTCTTGACGAAATGTTGAGATTAGGCTAAGGGTACATTTAGGAATCGATTACCATCATTTTACATAGGTGAACGATTTGTATATATACAGTTAATCGATTAGACTGTTTACTGTGCGTGACCCTCGACTGGATTATGTCTGCAATCGATTAACTGGGCAATCGATCGACCACACTCGGTTAACAGATACCGATACATCCTACTACAATTAACCGCTTAGCGGTGTTGTCAAATTACCTATAATACTGCTTCTCTTAATATCGTCTTGACGTCTCTTGTAGTCGAGGCAGCAATCTTGTGTTAAATTGAAATCCAAAGACGATTAGTTTGATCAAAATAGAATATTGTAATGGAAATTTCAAATCGTGCATCGATACATCGAAACATGTATACCATTTAATTACATGAATAAAAATGCTGAACTTGTAAAATGAGCAAACATGCTACAAATTGGAATAGCTAAAAATGAACTTCAACAAGGCATATAATTTAAAAAGTAATAATTTTGTTTTAATATATTTTATTTCAAGATTTTATTTATTTAAGATTTTATTACGGTTAATAAAGTTTATGTCGGTTTTCCTTCAGCTCTTCGTTTCCTTTATTTTCTTGACTTCAATTTTAACTTATTTCGTGAAGTCAGGATTGAATTACGGAAACTGGGTCAAATGGGGAATAAAACTGACCTCAAAAATATATAATCTATATATGTGCAGATACCAACCCAGTTTGGCTATATTTGTCACAATTTAGCTAAAGTATTAAAATAATAACAAGTAATTTTTAACTCGGTCCTTTAAGATATACATCAATTTGAAACTTAAACGCCATTTAGGACCTGGTATAGGTGGTGGCCAATTAAATTACTAACAATAAGTGAATCTATATACCGTCTTTTCCTACTCTGTCCTGCGTGCCGTTACTTTCCGGACATATAACACAGATTTCCCCTAGGTGGGATCATTTGGTGACAATAAGCAAACTCTCCTTTCGTCTATACTTAAAATATTAAATTAGCTATCAACAATAATATGCAACGAAATTGATAAAATAAAATTGTGTTTTTATGCAAAAAAACACGTTCACTGAAGTAGTTAGATTATGTTCATTTGAATAACAAAGTCATAATTTTTGAACCAGTATGCTAGTCTTAAACAAGATCCTGATTTCCTTTATAAGCAAAAGACAGAAAATTGATATGAGTCAGTACTGCACCATTTTCGTTCGATATGCAGCGACAAATCAGATTGAGGAACATTCGATTGAGAGAGAGATTGGAAGTAAAATTAAATAAAAATGTTCCCTGTAAATAGAGAAGAAATTATATGAAAAAAATCTTCAATAACGTAACAAAGTTAATTTTAATTAAACATGATATTACTTTTTACTATTAATTATTATAAATACCCGATTTTTTCTGTGATTACAAAGTCTCTCATATGGTGAGCAGTTTTGCGAGAAATCTATGCTTTTTTTAACATAATCTAGTTAGAAAAATCTAAGGAAACAAAGCGCCTGCTTTCGAATTTTTGTGGCGCTCTCGATTTTCGCTGCGTCGTCGAGACGAATCAGCGAGCCTGTTTACTCGAATCTCGTCGCACGAACTTTAAACTTCATAGGCAAGGCTCGTCGTAAATCAAGCGTTTCAAACCGGCCACCTGTAGCATCGCATCGCACGGAAAGATTCTATAGGTGGTTCTTAGCTTATCATCGAAATAAAACGATAGATCACGATTAAAAGAATATTTAGGCTGAAGAAAAGACAATTTACTTTATTGTTTCATTATTTAAAAAATCTTCCTACGCGTTTTATACAAATGCGTTATAAAGTCGTTTTAAACTCAAATTAAAATATGGCTAATAAGTGAGAAAATTATAGAAAACCAAGAAGTTCAGCAAAGTTATTTTTTCCATGTTGAAGGCAAACTCTTTTTAGAATGAAATATTTAATTACAAGCATTTTCTGCAAATTTAATTAATCTTTAATTTTAGTGTGAGAATTAGACTGCATGTACTTCTTTGAACCTTTTCAAAATCTAGGCTGCATTATGCGACACGAAATTTTCGATTACGTACACACATCATATATTTGATTTAGTACATTTAATTATTTGAATTATTTTTTCAATAAACTTCACCAGTGTTTAATACACGCTAATGAAAGTTTACGAGACAATGTTATTTGCAAATACGGATATAGCCAGGGAGTATCTGTCAAAAAGTTGCGAAGTAAAATTTCCAGAATAACAGAGAGCTTTAATTTTTTTACCAACTTGGCGAAGGAATAGTTTTATTTCATTTGTCAGACAAGTATAAATTGTGAGTCGTGGGATGAGGTTTGACAGTACTCAAGAGCCCTCGAGACATTTCGCCGCGACATAAATCGCGGCACGCACGTTACACTGTGAAATCTGTGGACGATTCAGAGTGGCCTGTGGAACGATTCGACGGAGCGTCGCGTCGCTTACGAAGTAAGGTGCCTTCCTACTGACGTCGCTTGGCTCACCATTGGGAATGGACGGACTCGCCGTTAAGGGATTCCAGTGATGTCCGTCCGTTCGAATGACGATTTCCAGTGATCCGGAAAATAAACCCTTCCTCCGTCTTCTACGCCCTGCAGCGTCGCTTCTTGCTAGCCACACGAAGTTATGAACCTCCAGGTTCCTGGCGCTCAGTTGCTCCTGCAATCGCGCAAACGAACTCGTCCGGCACGATTCGATCTCTTCGAGCAGTAAAACAGTCGCGCGACGTCTCGTGGCAAAGTCGATGTTGGATGTCCGATACGCGGGTCTTCAGAAAGGTATTTGCAGTTTCCGGATCGAAGTTATGAGGTATTCATGACACCGTAGAGGACCTTATCATTGCTCTCGTCGGTGAATTTTAATACCTCTGCTCGATGAAGCGGACTTTGGTCAATATGGACATGTTCAAAGTTCTGTTGCCAGTTCGGTATCCACAAGGGAGCTCGTTGCGCAGTTAATATTTCCCTTTATGATTCATACTGCATTTCTGAATACGTAAATGTGAGATAAAATATACTTTAAATATATTATTGTACATTGCGTGCCATGAAATATAAGAAATGAAAATATCAGGGTTGGGAAAGTTACTTTATAAAAGTATCTAGTTACAGTTACAGTTTTTTCGCTAAAAATGTAACTGGTTACAGTTATAAGTTACTAATTCTGAAAAGTAACGCGTTACAGTTACTCAAAAAGTAACGAATCGTTACTTTGCAATTACTTTCTTGCAATGAAAATAAAAATATTAAATCTGTAGTTGAATTATAATATAAAGTGTTGATAAAGCCCGGTTAGCACAAAGTATTGGCGTAGTATTGGAATAATGTAAATGCAATACCGTGCAATTATTGATACGTAACATTGGCGTTACATTAACCTTTATTCTATAAGTATTCAATATTACAATTTTAGTGGGTAATCTTGCCCAATACAATTTTGATATCAATCCAATATTGAATTTTGAATTTGAAGATTTAGTCACGAAGAGACAGTCATTATCTATTCTTGAATAAATAACGGAGGTAAAAATATATTTCATTAGTTTTATACAGTAAATTTTTTAAATTAATTTTTTCTCTAATTAACTTCTCGTGGTCGTGCATTTCGATACGATCGACACTCGCAATATAATTCGAACCGTACGAAATATCTGTCGGTGACGATAATAAACCGACTATGGAAGGAGTTTTCTTCCTTTCTGATCTCGGGCCAAAATGACCAGACTGCATGGCCAGGAGCAACGAAAGGTAGGTCCCATCTGGCCCGACGAAGGAAGACTGAATACGATGGAAAATTTGATTATACGTATAATTTATATTTCAGCCTTTTAATTTTTATTCCTTTGCCGTGTGTAAGTTTTATGATAAGGGCATACATATTCAGCGTAGACATCTGCGGGATGCGAAACGAAGAAGATTGGTTTTTGGTTCGTGTCGCTACGTCGATTTTTCGCCGAGATATAGCGTTTTAAAAATCGGGCGCGCGCGCGCACCATTCATGAATGAAGGCCGCGCGAATTTTACGCAAGTAGTACGCGAGCGTACTACGTCCCTAAAAAAACTGGCATCAAAACATACGATGCACAGGGGTTCGAGGCACATCGCCGCGCGAGACGCCGCGCGAGACGCCGCATATACGCGCCGTCTGCTGCTTCTGAATGAGGATTAAGATCGTGAGTCGATATAATCGTCAATAACTTCGCACAGAAAAATCGTAGAAAGATGATTCTGGTCTCGTTGGAAAGCTAAGATTTCAGCGCTTCTAACGAG
>NW_011967174.1:813779-922591 GCF_000949405.1 Vollenhovia emeryi
TTAAGAATGGCTTATCTCGGATTATTAGTTTACGAGATTTCATTAATTAATTACAAAAATAAAATTGATTTTGTCCCGAGATCGAGATCGTGAGTCGATATAATCGTCATTATCTCCGCACAGAAAAATCGTAGCAAGATGATCCTGGTCTCGTTGGAAAGCTAAGATTCCAGCGCTTCTAGCGAGATAAGAATGGCTCATCTCGGATTATTAGTTCATGAGGCATTAATGATAAATTCCGAGAAAATTCATTTTGTCCCAAGATCGAGAGTGTGAATTAATCTTTCGATTGGATGAATCTCTCTCACGTCGTGCATTAAATAGCAACACTAATTTATGTTGACTCAATATTCATTTTTCTAAATGTACACATATGTAATTGCACAGTTTCTTGTTGATAATCCCCTCCTCGGGTACTACCTTGTCGTGGTGGAGGGGCTTAAGTACCCTGAAGGGTTACTTTCTAAAAATTACTCAGTGGTTTATTACTGAAAACAATGAATATTCACTGATTTACAGTAATGATGCACTAATTAATTTTTAGAGAGTACAGACCCTAAAGACGGGACGACCGAAGGTACCCATCGCGTTCGGGAGTGCCGTATAGTATTCGTTAATTAATAAAGACATTAATAAAGACATTTCAAAGCTCGTTTGCGTAATCGGGAGTGTAGAATCGCGCGAACGATCTTAGTGTTTTCGCGAGTGTGCCAGAGGACAGTCTGAGAGGAGGAGGAGGCTTCGGATAGGCATCGGGCGTCGTCGGAGCATCTTTGAGGTAAATACTTTTCATTTTGTATAAAATTTATCTTCTTCCTATCATTTTATTTTACCACAATTAAAAATAATTGGACTGTTTTAACATGAATTTTGTAATTGTATGTTACAGACTGCTGGAAGAGTCCCAGAAGGAGTCCCGAAGGACAACCTGAGTGGAGGAGGAGGCCTCGGATAGGCTTCAGGCGCCGGTGGAGCAACTTTACGGTAAATATTATTTTTCCTGTTTTTTTAAATTAATGTTTTCCGGTTTATTGTTGAGTCATTTTATTTCACCATAATTTTTTAAAATAATTAAAAAATTAAGATACAGATCTTTTGCGGAAAATCTTTCACGATATAATCATTTAAATCTAACTGAATAAAAAGTTAGATACGCGTTGAAATTATATTTTGCAAAATTGGTTTTGTTAAATACTGTTTTTTAATATAAATTTTATAATAAATTTTATATTTGTGTTACAGATACAGATAGACAACAACTCCGCTGCTGCGCGTCGGATGGGTGAGTGCGAATTTTGTTTAGTAAAGGAAACTGATCTACACCTCGTAAATCGTAGTTTGTAGATAGTAGATCGTAGATTGTAGATCGTAGTTAAATATATCTTGTAGATTCGTTTCCTGAAAATGGATAGGTGATAATGATAAAATAATTACGGCATTTAATGTTTTATTTAAAATATTCAACATATCGGAAAAGAGTGGTAGAGATTTTTAAAATTTACGGGAAATATGACTTTGGATTAGTTTATGAAACTTTTCCATTGTCCATTTAAGATTGAAAACCTTGTTGGAGAACGAGTTAATCCCTGGTTTTCTTTGTCACGGATTCCCGGAAGCAACGGTTTTGGCACGAGGGCGCGACGTCGATTCGCAAAATTAATTAAAAAAAAGAAGAGAAGAGTTTATGTATATATCCTTCTCCATAAATATTCTCCCATTAACACTAATAATGGAAGAATAATTTTTATTTCAATAAAACTGAAAATATACGAGATTGCATGATTTGAGAAACGATCGTCGTTAACTCCCTGCCAAAATGACCGCTATCGGAGGTAATCCGGAAGATCTGGGATTTATTCTTTCTTGCAGCGAGGACCTTGACCTTTGAATTGGTTTAAATTTTCCTTTTCCCGTGAAGATTAAAGACCTTGTTGGATAACCGGAGTTAATTCCTGGTTTTCTTTGTCACGGATCCCCGGAAGCAACGGTTTCGGCACGAGGGCGCGACGTCGATTCGCGAAATTAACAAAAAAGAAGAGAAGTTTTATGTATATATTCTTCTCCATAAATATTCTCCCATTAACACTAATAATAGAAGAATAATTTTTATTTCAATAAAACTGAAAATATACGAGATTGCATGATTTGAGAAACGATCGTCGTTAACTCCCTGCCGAAATGACCGCTATCGGAGGTAATCCGGAAGATCTGGGATTCATTCTTTCCTGCAGCGGGGCCTTTAATTTTCTTTTACATTCTTTTAATCTGATGAAACTCTATTGCTCACATTATGATATGTTGAATTCATTTTCCATCTCGAGTTGTTGCAAAAATTACACAAAATATGGCTTGGCAAATATAGTCTTGCTGTATTTGTCGAACAAAGCTTTTGTAACCTATCCATTTATTTTTCATATTTTCTATATTTGATTTGATATATAATATGTATTGTCAAGATGCGTATCGCATGAACGACATGCACAATTACACGCATCTTCGCGGTCGGTTTTCGCGATCGGTTTTTCAGGAAAAATTTTTAATTAATTATTAATTACTTAATTTTATCCATATTATAAATTTTAATTTATCGAGGAATATGATTAAAATCACTCTAACGCGAAGTAAATTTTTTTCTATATCTATTCGACTTTTGAATTCAAAGATCATTTTACGAAGAGATGATCAATATGTTTAAATAAATAACGGAAGTAAAAATAAATTTGATTCGTACATACCGTAAAGTTTTTGAATTAATATTTTTCTTTTAATTAAATTCTCGTGGTCGTGCATTTTGCGATACGATCGTCACTCGTATATTCGAACCGTACGAAATATTTGTCGGTGACGATAACCGACTATGGAAGTAGTTTTCTTCCTTCCTGATCTTAGGTCAAAATAACCAGACTGTATGGCCAGGAGCAACAAAAGGTAGCTCCAATCTGGCCCAACGCATTGGTATCGCATGAATGGATGCGTATCGCATGAACGACATGCACAATTACACGCATCTTCGCGGTCGGTTTACGCGGTCGGTTTACGCGGTCGGTTTTCGCGATCGGTTTTTCAGGAAAAAATTTTAATTAACTATTAATTACTTAATTTTATCCATATTATACATTTTAATTTATCGAGGAATATAATTAAAATCACTAACGCGAAGTAAATTTTTTTCTATATCTATTCGAATTCTGAATTCAAAGATCATTTTACGAAGAGATGGTCAATATATTTAAATAAATAACGAAAGTAAAAATAAATTTGATTCGTACATACCGTAAAGTTTTTTGAATTAATATTTTTCTTTTAATTAACTTCTCGTGGTCGTGCATTTTGCGATACGACCGTCACTCGTATATTCGAACCGTACGAAATATTTGTCGGTGACGATAACCGACTATGGAAGGAGTTTTCTTCCTTCCTGATCTCTGGTCAAAATGACCAGACTGTACGGCCAGGAGCAACAAAAGGTAGCTCCAATCTGGCCCAACGCATTGGTATCGCATGAATGGATGCGTATCGCATGAACGACATGCACAATTACACGCATCTTCGCGGTCGGTTTACGCGGTCGGTTTTCGCAATCGGTTTTTCAGGAAAAAATTTTAATTAACTATTAATTACTTAATTTTATCCATATTATACATTTTAATTTATCGAGGAATATAATTAAAATCACTAACGCGAAGTAAATTTTTTTCTATATCTATTCGAATTTTGAATTCAAAGATTATTTTACGAAGAGATGGTCAATATATTTAAATAAATAACGAAAGTAAAAATAAATTTGATTCGTACATACCGTAAAGTTTTTTGAATTAATATTTTTCTTTTAATTAACTTCTCGTGGTCGTGCATTTTGCGATACGACCGTCACTCGTATATTCGAACCGTACGAAATATTTGTCGGTGACGATAACCGACTATGGAAGGAGTTTTCTTCCTTCCTGATTTCTGGTCAAAATGACCAGACTGTACGGCCAGGAGCAACGAAAGGTAGGTCCAATCTGGCCCAACGCAAGATTCAACGAGATAAGTGGTCCTTCTTCACCACGATGATGAAGTGTATAAAATTTATTTAGATCTATGTACTTGTATATATCTTTTTATGTGCCAAAAGTCGGGTGGGATATTCTTTTCTATATTTTCTCTCGCGCCTGTATGCGAGATTGGAAAAACTCCAAATTATATCCTTAATAATCGCGTCGCGGTTTTATTTAAAATAAATAAATTTTAGTTAAAAATTTGTATGTTTGTTTGAATGGGTAGGTAAGAAAATGGACAGATAGGACTATAAAGATGAATCGGAATACGGGTAGATATGAATTCGGGTAGGTAGGAATTCGGGTAGGCAGGAATTCGGGTAGGCAGGGACAGGGAGACATAATTTATTACGTTTGTCGTAGACATAAGTAAATTGTATGAAGAAAGATAAATAATAAAAATGTTAAAAATCGTATTGTAAAGAAAAGAGGACCGCTGAGTGGAATCAGCGGGGACGGCGGAGGGCCTCTTTAGATTAATTTTTCTATTGTATGAAATTTTAAGTTGGTCTAAAATAATCTTTTATGCGATAGATTTTCATTTGCGCATTTAAGATACGATTTTTTGTTTACACATTTATAAAGAATGTTACATATTACTCTCAAAAAGTCAATCAGTGAATTATCACTGAAAACGGTTATAACCTTTGAATTATTCAGTAATATATTACTTGTAACTGTGCATCAGTGGGTATTCACTGTTTTCTGTAATAATCCACTGATTGACTTTTAGAGAGTAGACATAGCTACATGTTTTATATTATAATAAATTATAAAATTAATTGTGATGAAAATATAATAATGATAAAAATGTCAAAAGAAAATGATTATTGTAAAGAAAAGAGGACCGCCGATCGAAATTGGCGGGGGTGGTGGAGGGCCTCATATTTTTACAATGCACTTTCAATGTAAACACAGTACCGTGCAATTATTGATACGTAACATCGGCGTTACATTAGTATTTATTCTATACTCAATATTACAATTTTATTGGGCAATCTTGCTAATACAATCAATCCAATACTAAATAATTATTTAGGTAAAATATCAGTAGTATGTTTGCATTTATTTTATGACCAATATTGGTGTTATATTGGGGAAATATTGGCCAATTCACTGCCAACATAACTAATGTTTAACCAATGTTAGTCAATGTACACCCAATGAATTGTGCTTCTAGGGAGACGCTTATACGCAAAGGCAAGGCCTATGCGATTAAAGTGAAGGTTTAAAAAATATATGAAGTAACTTTTAATGTAACTATTAAATTAGTTACTAGTTATCGAAATAAGTGGTCCTTCTTGATATATATTTTGCCTCAGAGGAAAATGGGTTATTGAGAATTACATGAAATTTGACAAAAATTACTGTACATGTAATAATATATCAATAAATTGGGAATATTTGTCTCTCTTGAGAGAATCATATGATATATCACTCGATATAATATCAACTTCTAATACATCACATTATATAAAAATTTTCCCCTTTCAAGATCATTTATTAAGTAGGATTTAAAGACAGCAGAGGATAGTAACTTTGAATAAATTTCTGTTTTACAAATTTCTCATCTGTTACATCCGTATTGTTTAGCGCGTTATTGTTTCAATACACAAGTGTAATTTGTTTTTTTAAAGATTTCTTATCACATTAAACGTAAAAGCTAGTAGAATCATAAGCAAGTTTATAGTCGCGATATTAAAGATATTTTCAAGTTCAAACGAGTAGTACAAATCGACAATGCTAATTGTCGTTTATTGTGTGTCGTGAAAACGTGTCCCCGCAATTTTCGTTATCTATCGTAATCATTTAACGTTTAGTTCAACGACAAACGACTTTCTACCCTTGTTCGCGCGTTTAAGTAATAACGACGTCTTTTACCCTCCGTTTCGATTTTGTGCGCCACTAAAGCGGAGATTGTTCTCGAAATAGCCACGGCACGATGATAAACGCGAAAAGGTACGAAGGCGTTTCCTTTATGTGAGGCTGTTTCTGCTAATCTTAAAGAGGCGAGATCGAATCATTATTTCATGTTTACAAGCAACCATTTCACTTGTGATACTTATTTGTCTATTTATTGATACAATTACTATTTTAATCAGACATCTGTTGTAGTAAACTTTATAGTAAATAATTAATATTAACATTTTTGGGACTTTTTATAATATTGCATAAATCTTACTTGCTGCATGCAATTAAAACTTCAATTTCTCTTACTTAAGAGATAAGAGTTTGAATGGGATTTTGAAATATATACATCATACGCGCAGAGACCAGAAGCTCGAGCGAAATCCTTGAAAGCATATGCTTGCATAAGAAGAACTATCATAGTTCAAACTCATTTCCTCAGTCTCGCAACTTTGAACAAAACTGCTCCAGGACTCGTATTTTAGGACTACATTCCTGGAGCAGAGACAGTAAGGCTGAGAGTGCAAAACGAAGAGCAAGGAGGACGGATATCTTCGTTCGTCGCATAAAGATCTCTTTTCTCCAGTTTCATTGTTTCGGCGTCCTTGAGCGCGGATGTCCCTACCTTTTTCTCCTTTTTAACTGATTGATACCCCTTTTGTCGGTAAACGGCGACGAGGAGAGCGCTTTACCGTCGCGGAAAGAGCCGTAATTAGAGGCTATTTATCGCTGGCCTTGAGAAAATTTCTTCTGCATCCCTTGGAGCATCTATCTTACTTTCGCTTCCCCGTTCCGAAGCAGATCTCACCCTCCCCCGCCCCTTCTCGGAGCTAACCCTCCGCTCGAACGGTTCTCGCGCGAGATTTAGCAGTATTAGCGTCAAATGGAGGACCGGGTCGTTTAAGGCAAATTGCGGAGATATCGTTAAAAGGGTTCGCTCTGTACGGCTTTTAAACATATTTACGATCTCTCGACCGCTAATTAAACCACGAAATCTTACACGACGTGCCGCACAAGAAGAATCTCCGACGCTAACTGGCAAGAATTTGTGCGCCTTGAGGAAGTAATAAGCCTTTGCGAGGAGTCAAAGCAATTGAAATCGCCGAGGTTTTAATATGCAGATCGCCTTTAAATATTAGCGACGCATCTATTCAGAATGTTGCGAGAGTTTAATGAGCCTGGAAGGATTATTCCGTGAATATTATTACTGTCTTAGATGAAGCATATCGTATTCTTAATTCTCAAAGTGGGAACTCTCAAAGAAGAATTATCTTCATTGATAAAGTATTGATTTCCCTGGCAGATGTTATACTAAAATACGACAAGCAGTTATTGATTTAAACCAAAGCTCGAATTTGATTATTCAAACTGTATCACGTTTTAAGTCTGCGCATACTTTGTTCACTATTGTTGCTTTGCCAAGAAGAGTAACGTGAAAATTAGATGTCCAAAGATCTGTTGTACAAATATATTTTTTTGCCTTTCATACGCGTAGCATTTTTCAAAGTGTAGTAGGATCACTAAGGTGACATCTTCACACGGGGAGAATTTTCTCTTAAAATTTATCCCGAAAATTATGTAATCGTGGGACAACGTGACATTTTAAAGAATTTTATGCGAGTTTTTTTAAACATTACCATACTTTTTACTAGAAATTATACTTACAATTTGTATACGTTTCACTAAATTTTCAAAAAACTCATAAAGTTGTTCAAAATGCCACGTTGTCCCACGATTACATAATTTTCAGGGTAAATTTTAAAAGGCAATTCTCTCCGTGCATAAATATAAAAATCATTTCCAAATAATAATTACCCTATTAGCGTTAATTATACATTTATAACACGACATAGCCGTAGTAATGAATGAAGGCTGTACTTGCGCACTCGTCACATAATTGACAATGCATAGACTACGCGACATGCATCTCTCTTAGTTGCTCCATTAGTAGCGCAATATAATTTTGTTGAAGTCAATACTTCGTGGAGGCTGGCAACTTATATCACTCTAGGAAGATTATGCAAAATATAAGCTTATCGGACGCAAATCTCATTAAAGACAGCCGTCACGTAGTGATCGAGGGCGAATAAGTGTTTTTGATGGAAGAGATGCAGCCGATCGATGAATTAAAGTGGCAAGGTGGCCGATACCTAATATAATCGTCTTTCCTATTGTAATAATCTCGTGATAGCTAATGATGCTGTTATGTCATGCTAATAGGTGCTTCCTAATAAGCTTTCGAGGCTGAAACTCGGAATTTCGGATGCGCATGCTTATCGTCACTGTCGATCCGTGAATGATAGAGACATTATCGATTTAATGTTTAACATAATTCGATAATCATCCAAGGCATCTATATGTCTATCAAAATGATAGAATCAATGAATTTGTTATCATTGTCTTTATCTTAATTTGGAATATTATTATCTTCATAATATATTCGTGAAATTCATATATAACATTTATATGTATTTATATATTTTTAGAGCTGTAGATTTAAACAAATTTTATTATACATATATAAAATGTTAACTTGATATAATTTAAATATAAAAATATAGACGCAAGTTCGCAATATTTCAATGCAAGGAAAATCGAGAGTTATCGAGAGTTACGTGCAAAATTTATGAATAAATCGTGGAAATAAAAAATGTCTATTTTAAATCTTTACGTGCTATAAATTGTTAACAGCAATAAAAAAATATATAAAACTTTTAAAGAGCAAATCAATGTCTGTAGTTATTCGGAAAACAACAGAGATGCAGAATGTGCAAGTAATTTATAAAAAAAAGTTCTTTTAAACATATTTCTACATTCTATTCTCACACAGCAGTCTGACAGCATGTGCATAAATGCGAGTAGGATTTCGACAAGTACGGAACTTCCCTACCTTTGTACAATCTGTTTTACAAAGCCGCGGTGCATGTGAATACGTGTGTGACAAGACTCTCGGGTGCACTTTATTACTCTTCGTGGCTAAAGTATACTTTGGAGAGAATCGTAATTATAATCCGCAATTTCATTTCGGTGCACGACGAGTTTCAGCCACATATCCTCTGTCACTGCATCAAAGATGCATTCGCGTGCACCGAGAGCACTCCAATGCGTCCAGCGCATTCGATAATACGCGTTTGAGCTCGGATGTCAGGTTGCGTAATCGTTGCCTATGTAAATCGCGGACTCAAGAGGCTTGTAACTTGTCTGTATTACATGACGACGAGTCTTCAGACTCAAGTTTGAGGATGTGCCGCAACGTAACGTGCAAAGTTTATAACCCAAGGGAAAGGATTGGTTCTACGCGATAAAGTAAAATAAAACCGTGCATTATACGATCCGGAGTTCTCAGATCTGAAGACGTTTAAGAAATGTTCCGTACTTGTTTTGGAGACGAGAGGAACAGAGCATCTTCGTGTGAACATAAGAATTCTATAAAAATCGATGCGTATTAATGGAATCAAAATATCTGAACGGAAACTTTTGGTACCTACATTATTTGGATTCTAAAATGGAAAACTATCCGTCATTTATTTTTTAAGTAGAAACAAGGAGAGAAAAACTTGGCGGCACTAATTCTTAAAGCATTTTTTTTTCGATAAACTTTTACGGTAGCAGCCAGGGGGGCAGAAGGAAAATATTTATCTCGATATTTGGTTCGCAAATCATAAAGCTGCCACGATGTGATGAAGATTAAGCGTCACGGTGTTGTAAGCGTAACAGAGCATGTTTGTAAATTGTTGCATTACGGCACGTATACGTAGCATTGTTGTAGCTAACGATGAAAGCAAGCTCGCGGTGTTGATCATCCCTGCAACTTGGGGGCCCTTTAGACGCGTAGGGCCGGATATTCTCCATTCCGCGGCTTTGAAACCGCCATCCTCCTTCCAGCCGTGTTACCTTCTCCTCTGCAGCGCCCGGAGGAAGGGCTAGGCTTGTCTGTGAAATACAAACAGTGTATCATTATTGAACGCAGATTCACGGCCGATCGCTCGCCGAAAGCTGCCGATGGAAACTTTGCCGAGCGCGACGCCAAAAGAAGGGCTTCATTGTTACCCTCTCAGAACTCGGCTCCTCGCTCGAACCTTCTCGGGTTACCCTTTTCTTCCCACGTACGCGCTCGTTTTATCTGCCGTGAGTTTGTATCTTCTTTTACTGACGATATAAGTAATGCTGTAACAATATCTCTCGCGACTTCCTGCTGACCCAGGAAATGCCTGTGAACGACATTTACCGGTCATTATCTGGCGCGTAACGAGTCGAACGTATTCTACGTGTGTACTGTCGCGGAAACGCCAAGTTAAAAACTAGAGATAAAAAGCGAGAGAGCGAGAAAAAGGAGCCTCTTTGTACAAGGTTGAACAATAAGAAAAGTAATAGAGGGTACCAGTTGCATCGTGGATTGATTAAAGTTTCTGGCTCCCCTTGTGATTTCTATTGCAGCAAAAAATCTTTCGGAGAGGGAGCTTTCCAAAGTATTTTTGCCAATTATTCACGTAACCGTATTAATGCATTACTTGCGTATATTATTGAATTACATTATTTATTATATATTATAAATATATATATATTTATTCGCAGAAACTCGGAATAAATCTTTCGAGAAAATGCAAATATAATTCACAATATAATTTCTTACACAAAGCTACAGGCTTTAAACGTAAAGAATATTTTAGAGTCAATAATTTAAGATAATTTCTACTTGTCCGGCGCGAAAGCGCGTATGTGTTGCGGGGACGTAAAGAATTAGGGTGGGAGATGTGTTACTGTTCTCTTCTCTGTTTTCGCGATACGCTCGTCGACGTCGATATTTGTGATTATTGCTGGGACCACCTAGCTGCACCTCGATGAAATGTACCCTTCGATTCGTACGGACTCAACGAACTTTGCTACTTCCAAGTGAAGTATGCTTCTTCCCCGGGAAGTCTACATCCTCGCATGTACGTGCGCACAGATACTAGAGCAGCGTTCGCATCATTCTTCGGACTGATTAAACTTCTTTAAGTTTCTTCGTAATTTCCACTTCCGTCCGCTTTTTTCGCCCAAGCACTCTGTCTTTTCGCTCCGCTGCTGACTCTCGGTGCGTTCTGTCGAAATTTGGATGAATCAATCCGTAATGAACAACGCAAATGACAAACAGCTAATCCGAACAGAAAAGTAAAATCTCCTCGCTTAAAGAGGGAGCTGAATAAGGATCGATTTGAGGGAGAGCTCGACTTGATCGAGAGATGTACTTCGCATTCGTTATTTTGTCGAGAATCGATAATGCAGTTCATACATCATTTGCTTCATTCTGAATTCTATCTCGGATCATTTACGTTCAAATTGATATAAATAGAGCGTTGGAAGTCTGGTGAAGGGTAGCTAAATTGGAAAATACTTTTTACCCCGAACTATACAAAATCTTAAACACGAAACAAACGAAAAGAGTCGGTTGATTGTTCCGAAAGTAAAACATGATTTTAGACAAATAACATCAGCGTGAGTCCTTTTTTACTTTTCAAGTCACTAGTCATCTTTCTCGTTCTGTTGCTGATATACGAGAGTATTTTTGTCGTAGAAACTGATGGAGAATAGATTTCAAAAGTTCTCATACTCCTGCGGTTTCGTTCTCCATACGTTATCTTCTTATAAAAGCAAGGGAACACGCAGAGAGAAAATCAGAAGGAAAATCGATCGTTCTTCTCGCACATGGCTTTGTTCTTTCGATATTACGAATTTACTTGCTCTCGGTCCCGGTTGATTATACATCGTCAGTTCCTGAAAGATCGATACCGCAGAATACGCCTCCAACTTTGTTCGTACTTACGTCTGGCTAACGAGCACGAGGCTGTCCAAAGTATAATTTCCCCGCAGTTGCACCGCGGCTCGTCTTACGGATTAATTAGCTCGCGAGTCTCTTTTCACGCTTTCTTATTTTATCATAAAATCCTCTTCGCTACGGTGCTCCTCAACTACAATGCCTTTTTTCCTACCGCATTTTGCGAGTCTCCGCATTGCGGCGCGTGAATAGGTTGACAAAGGTCTAACTCGTTTGGGAAAAATTGTAGACGCAAATACATTGTTTCGAGACAAGCAGAGAAAAGTTGACTTAACTTTATTACTTTGAGTTTAATTAACGCATTACGGCGTGTAATGGTCATTTAAATAAAAAAATTGCGTAAGCTCTCTTACGATTCCTTAAAGATTAGCTTCTCACAATCTATTTGTCAATTTGTGATTCTGTCAATAACCTAAGTGAACTATTGAATAAGAGGTGTGTTGTGAATTTGCAAAATAATCAATATTAAAGTTATATAAAATAAAACTGACATAACGTAATTTCATTTCATCAAGTCTTTTGTCGCGTAAAAATTCTACAACTGCATTCTTTTATATGCAATTCCTTGCGCGTATGGAAAAGTAGAAAGGAATATCAGAGAAAATATTGCGTTTCGTGTATTGAAAGAGGGGCAAAAGAGAGAAAAGGATTCTCTATCTCTTCGCATTCACAAACAAGCTGCAACTGTGTCGCGTTCTCTCGTTCGTTGGTCAGGCGTTGATTGGTTCTCTTTACCGGCAAGTCGCTACCTGTGTCCTCGTTAAACTGGACCGATCTTCGCGTTAACCATCACGCTTGCGTGTACTTCACTAATGACGGAACTGCATGAGCGCTAATTGGACACGCTCGAGTTACTTTGTGCCACGATTGGTGCCTTGATTGTCGAGGTTAATTTATATAAAAAAAAGCAGGATGGTACAAAACGAAGAAGATTCGGGTGTTCTTTAATCAATGAATTTTTTATCTAGATAGTATAAGTTTCAAGATGCGTTCAATTCAGTTGAATAAATTAAACAGTTTGGTTTGCAAACAGTCTTATAGAAAAATTGAAAGAAATCTCTTTTAATTATGATTCATTTTGAACAATCAATAGAGAATGTTCACGAAACACGTTTGTTATTAATATTTGTTATTAAATCATGTATTTTTAAATGTTTAAAAATACCCGTTTAGGGCCAGTTTTTATCTTACGCGCTTATTTTCCATTTTGAGACAATATATTTCGAATAAAAGAATTTCGTAGAACAAGGTTAATGTAAATTTTTTCGCTTTCCTCTGGCATAACTCTCGCGTGGAACTCACGATGGCACGACGTAAAATTTGAGTAAAAAGTTTGCAGAAAACGAAGTTTAAATTGCAGGGAAAATTACGAGTTGCTCGAAGTTGTTTGACATCGCGAAAGAATTTGTCCATTTGCCGAGGTTGAGGCAATTTATTTATGAAAAATTTCTGTCGAAAGTAGTGAATGCGAATTGCCAAACAATACGGCGACGCATAATCTGTTATGTAAAGGCTGATTTTAACAGAATCATGCCGGCTCTATCGAGGAAGCATCTTTGAATTTCAATCGGAGCGATTTTTTCTTACACAGTCCTTTCACATAACGAATCCAATACGCGACTGCACAGTTAAAGGTGCACGAAATGCGCCAACACTTTGAAAAACGCTCCGCATTACGTTCGGGGAATTAAGGAAATTCCCGTTGGAAGTCCGTGACGCTGCGAATGAATTTTCGAAGGCGATCTCGGCGTATCTGATCTACGTGCAACTGCTCGCCGATCGCGAGTTCCTTTATCGGGTCCTCGCGTCTCGGGAAAGAAAATGATAAAAATATCTACGTGCCCAGAAAACTTCACCGACGGAGGTCCGAAGCCGATAGCGAAGTACCATCGGAATGCCTTACACACCTTAATTGCACCACCCGGCGTAAGGTAATGGTATTACTGCACGCCCCTTTGAACTCGAAATTCAATTATTTTATAGCTCGACACGCCGAGTTACTGGCACTTAAGGGAAACGCACAGAGTGCTAAGTGTCCAACTTCTTTAGGCGACGGGATATACCTATAACTTCTTATTAGCGTTCGGCATTCGCGATTGAAGACAACTCCGTAACTCGTAAATTCATAAATGTCCGCGACGTCGGCCGGGCGTCTCTGCCTAGAGACCCTGTAATCAGAGACTGGCCATGAGAGTTCGTCAAATTCCATCTCACTCTTCTACGATCGTAGAATTTGCGACACTCGCAGGAATTTGACGGACTCTTATGGCTAGTCTCTGATTACAGGGTGTCTACGTCTGCCGAATGTGTCGCGGTTCAGGGTGAGTTGTTATGGGGTGGCTTCGGCGGGGGTAAAATAAAGAAATACAGCACTCGGAATTCCAATCGGAATTTCCATTACCTAGGAATACCTAAATGTACCTGAGGATATAGGATCAAAGTATTTAAATAAGCAGCCAAGTTCTCCGATTTATTACGTCCATATTGAAATTCCACTGCTCTCATTTCGACGTCCTCTGCTGATCACATTCCTGCTCTGGGCAGATACAACGTTATCCGAGCGTGTAGGAAACATTGTTCACGCATAAATTGTTTGCGCAGAGCCTAAAAGGAAAAATAAATTACAGAAATGTCACGGATAAATTTTATAGATGATGATTAATGCGCGTGGAGTCGAAATGGTTTGACTGCTAGAAATCCTCGCCTAAAAGTGCGCGGCAACGAAGAAAATCTTTCGCCTTCGTAACGCTCCGCGACGGTTATCGCTTAATTAAGTTTTTCAGATAGTAATTAAGATAAATTTCATTGGTAATTGGGTCACTTCTTCGCAGCGAACTGCACGACGCTAGGTCCAGCAAGGCGCGTAAACATTTTACGATCCGGAGATTCCTGGTAACGACAATTAACGATTCTATGAGTTATTGGAAGTACTGGGAAAATACTCTGCAAATATAGGCAAAGTAAACTAATACAATCAAACTGTCATCTTTCTCAATTCAGTTCCCGAAAGAAGGGCAGTCTTAAAAGTGTTTGTGTTACTCAGCACTTGGAATTCTCAGTAATCCCAGAGTTGCAATAAAAATGTAAAATTAAATGACGTACGCACCCGCGCAACGAATAGCAATAAACTTACTGACAGAACAGTTTTGAGGAAAAGCGGACGAGCGACCATTTATATACGTGTCGAAAAGAAGCAAAACTCTTAGTACAATAGTTCATTGTCTTGTTGCACCGGTGTGTCATTTCTCCCGTTGAAAACGAACTTCTCAATTTTAAGTTTTCCACGCGAAAATTTATACAAATATTCGTCGCGCCGCTTGAGAAGCGGAGCGGAAGGCGCTGCGATTATAACTAAGGAACTTAACGGGGTTTAATAGTGCGCCGCGAAGCCGGATAAAGGAGAGAGACTATTTTCCCTCCGCCGACCATCGCTTCATATACATGTATATGAGGTTTAATAGATACCCCTCAGACATCTTTATCTCCTGCAGACTCTAAAACCAACATAACTGGACAAACTGACGTGCAAACTTAGCCGACGTCTGCACGTCTAACTTTCCTCTTTCACCGTCGCTACCGTCTTGGACGCCGTCGAGTTTAACAGTCGGCAAGAACAATATCCAGCATAGCGGCGTAAATTTGCGGCACAATAAATACCGCTTTTGCAAAGCAAGTTTTGCAACAGCTACTGTAATTGAGAAAGATTTTTGCGCCATTAGGACAAAATAAGAATGAAAGTGAATTAAGTTTGGGATTGGCGTTTTCGATAAACAAATTAAAACGCATTTTTTAAAGAGAAAATCAATCACTGAATAAGATTTACGAAATTTTATGTACTGTGAACCTTCCAAAACGCGTGAACGTGTGCTATGCATAATCCAAAAACTTGCACGAGGTTATAAAAGTCTATGAAAATTAGTAGCTAGAATTCGTCTTAATTTGCAAAGTGGTGCAAAATTTTAAAGAATGTAGAACATTTAAAATCTAAAATATTACATACAAAATTACTAAAAAAATATTTACTGTAAAATATATATTATTCTACTTTTAACGAAATTTATTATTAAGTCGCGCGTGTCTCGCTTCACATCATTTTTGTGATCATTTTGTGCTGCATGTTGCTGCTCTATTCTGGATGCAGATATTATATTTGGTACATACACAATGTGACAAATTGTCTAAGCATTTTGCTTGAGAAATACGTACTATCATATCACAATTCTCTCCAAATATGCTTTCGAGAACGATACTTCACCGCGTCCGGTTAGGCTTGAGCAATGATTGCGCAAGCCAGAGTCCGGTGCTCCCAAAGTTCTGAACACTCGTCTGGGATCCCACGAAACCGAAGCTCAAGTTTCACATTTCACGTCAGGGAAGGGCTGAAGGCGTCCAGGAAGAATGGACTAGCTCAAGTTCCCGGACAGAGTGAGTTTCCGGGGAAAAGCCGGGAAGGGTTTGCCTCGGAGGATAGAAGGACACCCGGAAGGAATGGCAGCGGTATCCACTACAAAATCATTACGTTTACGTTCCTTCGTAGTAAATATCCTACGAAACTCTCGGCGAAGTTTAGATCGCGCTGACTCATTAGATCCCTGTATAACGAGTTATCAAACTGCTCTTCGCTATCATTACATTTCGCCGATATAATCGCGTTCGATTAGACTTTCGTCAGACATGATTTTATAAGCACTCCATAAACTATTAAAATAATTGGATAAATAATTAAGGACTCTCGGTAATAAAATTAACAAGTGAAGTAATCGATAGATCTTGAGTGCTGCGGTTAACAATGCGCAAGTCAAGTGAGTCACTGTTTGATAACCAGACGAGGCAGTTGTTACTTGGAATCACGACAGTCTCTTGAATACATCATTGTCTCAATTGGAAAAACTATATCTTTGCTCATAAATTGTATTGTTTTTCGATGTTACTTTTACCGTGGCTTCAACGTTCATTTTCGCATTCCCTTGAAATGACTGGATAAAGTGACTTTACTTTTCTGCCATTCAAGTTTTATCGTGTTTTGTTTCGATCGCGCTTCAAATTTGATCATTAGATAAATTCTACTGGGATTTTCGCGCGGAAAATAATATTACTTTTAGACAAACCCATCTAGAAGTATTCACTTATTGCTCGCTGGAAAACTCGCCGGAAATTATTTTAATTTAACTGCACATCTGACGATGGCTCAAAACTGAACCGAAACGTCCGATTAATAATTATGTACCTCATTAGTAATTAAAGATTGTTATAACTTTCAAAGCGCGTCTCTTATTTGACTTGTTATTTAAACTATTAATCTTGTTGGATTTGAGTGTCTTACTTTATTCTCGATATATCAATGACGAGTATTGCGTACTCGTGATATTTGGCTAATGCATATAATTATTTGAAAAACTGGCTCCGCATTACTTTCCGGGACTTGGCAGTTTCAATCGCAATCATAATTCCATATTTTATAACACAATGTGAGAGAATCTAAGATAGCACGGTCCAGGAAATCGTGCGATTTTCCAACGATTTTGCGCTTAACTATTAATGAAAAAACTTTGTTGTAAAACGGTTCACGTAGCTCGCATCTGCCAGATGGACGCGAGAGAAGATAGAGGAAGCTGTGAATATAGGGCATATTTCGCCATGACGGATTAAGTATTAGCGGATTAAATACGCACCGCTCGTTTTAGAAGTGCCGAGTTAACGTAACGCCGAGACGTGCATGGATTTCTATAATATTCGGGCGTGGCACAATTACTTCCGCGAGTATTATCTTCATTTCTTCCTCTGGGTTCCTTTTACGAGCCACCGCCGTCTTTCCCAAGTCTTTCGCGTCCCGTTGGCGGAATTATTACGTGTGTCACGCGACCGTCTTAAAGAATCTGTATTACATAAAGTACGTCTGTGGGCGCGGAGACCGTATATCGTCGACTAGTGTTTGTAAGGTACCTCGAGACGTGATCTGAAAAGCAAGTTTTGCATTCGTCATTTCGAGGTAAATGCAGAATATACTGGCGCGGTGGCCTCGTAAATTCGCTTCTATCCACGTACATTCATTTCGTTTCCCCTTTTCGCCGCGTTTCGCTGTTTTATTCCTACCTTAGCATCAAGTTAACGCAACTGCCGAAGCAATGCACACTCCGTAACAAAGAGATAATGCATTCGCGAACGTCGCTCGTTCGATGTTCGGATCAAACTCTGTGTACGCGGCTCTTTGTCAAAAACACTTTTTAATCAAGTGTTTAAATATTATAGTAATAAACGAGAGTGTATTGCATTATCCACGAACATGAAATACGAGGTGCAGGTTGTGTGTTGCTCGATGATCGATTTACTATTCGACTAAAAGGACTGCACCGCGCTTTTTCACGTGCAAGCGAATTACGCGGCACTTAGAAAATGAATTGCAATGGCTTTACAATCAGAAGTATCGAGTGTAGCATAAAAGCGCAATCCCGCATAGACGCCTGTGATCTACACTTACTCTTCGCGGTAATTTCAGAGATTTGAAAACAGAACGCGGATGGCGATAACATTTTTCAGGTAAGAGGGTTCGTGATATATCCCTCCGGCGTCGTGGTAGTGCTGAAATTTTATGGCGGCGATAAGTGCGTACGCGTTTCCGATATGCTTGTCTGACAGCACGTCAAAACCGACGGGCATGATTGCGTTAGAAAAGCCGTGGGCTCTTATGAAAAATTGGTATTGTAATTGAATTGCCACGATCCGTGGCTGTTGGCTGGACGCACGCGAAGAATGTCTACGATTTATGAGATTCCGCAGGATACCCCCGGGCTAAAAGCGTGCTCGGGGTATGAAGCGCGATTCCACACTGCATGGAATTTTTGCAATAAAATGAGCCGGGGTCGCTAGTGATAGTAACAGGTGTCGGAGCCTTTGTATATTCTGACAGATAATTTGAGCACAGCACGAGACACGATAGCATAATAACGCGAACTCCCTCCCTTCTCCCCGGAAAATATATAACCGCTTGGAATTACACGGATAGTCGAAACGCTTTAAAAAGTGCCCGTTGCACAGACGACTTGTGAAATTTACAGATTCATGTCTCATGTCGGCATTAATTGTCGGCATTAAATGCGGCTGTTATTCCGCGGCTAGTGAGAGAATCACATGTAAAGCTTTAAATAATGAAACTACCTGTCTAATGCTACTCCTACTAATTTATGCGTAATGCGAATTATTTACACAGTTTTTTTTTTCGGTAACCGCGCGCATACATACACGAGAGAATTACAGGAATCTGTCCAGTAGCGTTTAAATTAAATTTATGTTATTTTTAAATGTAAAATTATAGTTGCGCGACGCATTTTTATCGTTTATATGAACAATAATACTAAATGTTAACATGAAATAATTACAAAAATTTTGATTGAAATGAAGCTACAAAAAACAAATCATAAATCTTTACCAATTGCCGCTTCATGTTAATAGTAAATTGTCGTAAATAAATTGTCACTTTAACGATTATGAACACTGATAAAATTCCATATGAAAAGAATATAACAATATCTCTGATATTGTATAACGATATCTCATATTAAATCGCGTTTTCATTCGAATGCGTTCGAACCATCTGAAAGTTCTCATTAGCGAGTAGAATTGGCTCTACAGGTGTCAGTTAAGCTTCTGTTACGCGACTTTTTAAGTACTAAAAAGATAAAACGAATAGATTAAAAATAACATAAAATAAAAAAGGGTTAAAGCAAGGCATTCTTAAAAACAAACGGTTAAAGTTGAAGGCTAGTTACGTTTCACACTTTAAAACCGACCTGAGTGTACCGAGTGTACCCTTGAAGATTTATGTTTAACTTAAGTTTAACACTTTGCTTGTCACGTGTTTCCTTATTTGAGAATCGTAAAAATAACGTCTAAAGTAAATTGATTGCTAAGCTTTTCACATATATTATTTCATCAAGATCTTACGTGGTAGCAAAACAGTACAATAGAGACTTAACAAAGTATCCTTGAGGAAAGAGGAAAGGACATCAGGGATTCTGAAAAAAACTAACTGCTTCTCGTAAAAGTGACTCGCGCTGGAGTCTGAAAACGGCAATCCGGGTGCCCATCGTAAAAGGAGCAGGAAGCTGTGTCATCATTTCAATTCTGATTGCCGCTCACCTCCGGGCTATGGTCAAGCGTTCATACCGTTCTAATTAGCGATTGCAGTTGGGGGTGGGAGGGAAAGGGACAAGGGCGAGGTGGCAGCTGCGCCCATGGGAATTGTTGCCGCATCTCTGCGTCACTAACCCGGTGAAATTCCTCCGTTATATGACCGACGAATTCGCCGGTAAAATCCGCCCGAGTTTCTAGTCAGAAATGCGAACTTTAATCGTACGCTTGGATTATGATTCACGTGTCGAAGCGAAGACATGTAAGGTACACGAAGGACAAAGCAAAAATATTTGATAGCGCGGAAGACTCTCAGCAAATTAGCTAACGAGCAGATAAAATAATAGGTACAGACAAGTTAAATTTAATACTTTTTCTGTATTGCATTTCGTAGGTCTTGCGTGGCGTTGTAGTTACCTTAATTAGTAGTTTCACCAGTGGGAATTGTCATCGTGTAACCATTCGCAAACCATTTGAGATTCTCACGGTACATAATCGATTCAGCTGTCTGACTGCTTGAAATTTATCCGACAGCTCCCAAATAGTTTCTAAAGAGCAATAATGTTAACAACGCGTAGTATTTGTTTAACATACAACATAAAAGAGCGCTTACCCAAATACAAAAGATAAAAGCAACGCAGGGAGTCCGTCTAGATGAGCGAAAAAAGAAAATGGAAAATAGAGTATAAAAATAAAGACAGGAATATAAAAATTTGAAGTAGGATATTGTCGGTGTAGAAGAAAAACAATCAAGAAAAGTGATATTTGCTTGTACTTTTGTTAGCACAAAGCAGACGTGACGCGTTTATTCAAACTTTTATTCTAAATTTACCATCTCTTGTAAATCATACACAGAAAATGTAAAAAAAATAGTAATTTCATAAATTATTATCAAACATATTATAAAGCATTAATTTACTTAATTAATAGTATTATTTATATTAACATGCGATAGTAAAATTTAATAAAATATAATTAAACGTTAATTATGAAAAAATTATAATAATAATTGAATATTATGAAAGTTAATTGGAGAATATAAAATATTTTTATTTTAACGCAAGGATAAAAAATGATTCAGCTTTTTGCAATTTGAATTAAGCTTTCGGGGTTAGCAGAAATTGCAAAGGGTAATCGTGCAGATTATCATTGTTCTCAGAAAACGAGAGTGGCTGGACCGTTCGTGTGATGTAATCTCACTTATCATTTTAAGCTATTCAATGGCCCCATAATTGTAATAATCTGAATTTTAATTGTCGTAGACAAATGAGGTGTAAAAAGCCTTGTATGAGCTGTACTTAAATCCCTGAAATGCATTTTTTAATTTCCAACACAGTTATTTTTTGTTGTTCGCATCCGATTTCAGACAATAGTATTATATTAAGCAAACATATAATATCTATTATTCAGTTCATATATTAAAATTTGTTTTGTTTATTTATACGGAGCAGTAATATGAGCGATGAGCTATTATTATCAAAGAGTAAAATAATTATTGAAATTAATATGACGAAAATGATAAATTTATACATAAAGTTATTTAATGTGCTACATGTGGTAGTGAAATATGATTAAATTTAAAGTAAAAGCATAATTGAGAGGCTTTGTATCGCGTGCTCAGTCACTTAACGTCATGAAAAAATAGCATATTTTACGATACATTTTTCATTATGAAACCTGCATCCGGAAGGGGTCTCATTGGGCGTTGTCGTCATTCTAATTAGTGGAGATAGGAGCCCAGTTGCAGCTGGGGCCTCCTGTTAGTTTGCTGAATATATAGATGCACCTGCAACGGTTACCCATTTGGTGCTTTCCTGCTTTGCCTGCTATGTACTACGAGTGGAGCTCTCTTGATGGATTTGTCAACGTCCGTCAATTTGCTTTAAAGCCGAATCAACGACGCTCATTTGCATATTGCACGTTGAAATTTTTTTAATGGCAGTGAGACTAAAGCTAAACAATTTGCATACGTCCATCCATCAAGCACTCTTCGCATTTTAACCTCTCTTTTTTTCTTTAAGTGGAAAAGCTTGTATAATCATGGAAAAGTAACATTAGCCTTAAACTCCTTCCTCGATGTTTCGCTTTAAAAGGAGAAAGCGGGGATATATTATCGTTATTTACATTGAAGGATTCCCTAGATTTAACAACTATGCTTAATAACAATACATATCTACAATGCGTATTACTTTCGACTGCGAAGTAATAGCAATATTTGATAAATATTGCTTCGACGGAAGGTATATTCCTGGTTAAGCGTGCAATCGTCCTTTATGATTACATAACTACGCGTCGGCTACCACCGACATACGAGCGGTTGAATCCGTTTTCAATGAACTATTCAATAGACCAGTTTCGGATTGTAATTAGGAGCTGCATCTCCGCGAGTAGTGTACGAAACATACACATTCGTACGCCCCGGCAACTCCAAAACGCTCCTAATTCTCTCTCGCCCGGGTGAAGGCAGCATGTAAATATAAGGACAATAGAAAGCAGTGAATCTGGATTTCGGTGAAGCACGACCTGCAGTGACAGTACACAAGGGATAACAAATCGCGCGCGTTGCCGTATACGCAACTTTGTATCGCGTATATTTCCCTCCATCCCGTTCTCTCTGTCGCTCTAATCCGCGTTGTTCGTTTCTAATTACCGAACGCAATGCGTCGGAATTGTGGCATACTTAGAGACTTATGTGCCGCTGTAACGAGCCGAAGATTCGAGTTCAGATCCGATAAAAAAATTCGTCTGTTTTTATTCGATCGCTAACCCTCGGAAGGAAATGTCAATCCACCGAGAGTATCTTGCCATACACCCTTTATTGAAGTTATTGCTGTAAAAAATCGAGCATGATGTTTGTGGGTTAGATTAGCAGTTCATCCACTGTAAAAATAAATAAATAGCAACATCAATGATTTTTATTGACCGTATCTGGCAATTAAAATTCTTATTGCGAAAAATATTACCCCAACCAGGATTCGAACCTGGGACCTCCCTCAATCCGTGCGGGCGTCTTAATTAACCAGCTCGACCACTGGGGCTGTAGGTAATATTGTTCGCAATAACATATATTAGTTAAGATGTTATTTACGCGTCTATTTCGACTTTTCGGAACAGTGCGTCGATACGGGTTGTCGACCATACACTGAACTATAAATAGATTCTCGCAGGACTGAAGAAAAAAGAAAAGAGAAAAAGAAGAGATGAGAAAGAGAGAGAGAATTTATGAGCATATTAGTAACAATGATTATTTAACAAAAAGAAATTATAATTAACGAATAACGGGAAGTGGACTTTGAGAGTCAAAATACGGTTATCTTTGCGTGAATTAACTTTACGTGTTAATAATCCATAATAAATTACAAATCGTATGTCTCGGCTCTACTTTAAGCCAACCTCAGCGACGCACGGAGATGGATAAATTACATAATATCGAAATAAACTCAAATAATGACACCTTATTAATGTTGAACAACCGGCCCACAATGTAAATTTACTGTTTCAATAGGGAATTGCGTTTCAAAACTGACAATTAATCGGCGTGCAATTTATTGATAATGTAAAGCGTAACATTGACACTAAAATATTATTATTGCGCTACCAAGATCCAGCGGAATTGAGATTAGCGCACTTATCTTTCCTTAATAAATTATTGGCACGGACAGTCACGGCAATATTTGCGATTGGAAAGTCCAATCACGGCGATCGAACTTTTAACGGGTTATCGGCGACCGCATTTCGTACGCCATGCTGTGTGCGACCTGATGTAACTCTCGGTGACCGCAATCACGGGCGTATCAACATAATCCGGCGCAGCCGGTATAATTAAAGCGCGTCGGGCGATCGGTGGACAAACCGCGGCGCGGTGACAACTCGTCATAGGGAGGCGTTACGGGGTGAACCCGTGGCGGCGCGAGTCGCCGAGGTGGATCGTTGATTAACCGTTAGCGCCAGGCCGCAGCGTGCACCGCGGATGCAGTCGGCGCAGTTGCAAGCTCGACAACCAGGTCGCTCGAACAGAAGTGCCAGTGCCCTCGCGCTGCGTAACTTGGCTTACCCCCGGGGGCAGATTGTTAATCAACGCAAATATTTAGCGCGACCAAACGTAGCACGTTGAGCGAGCGTGTGAGCGGGACGATCTCGTCACCCTGTCCCCGATCTACATCGCGGGGGAGGGCGGCTGCTAGCGGCGGTCGTAGAAAGGGCTCGGTGCGTCCGGGGTCGGTTCTGGTCCCGGTCGGACTGACAGCAGCGTCGGTGCGCGATACCGGGGGTACGCGAAAGCGCACGGTGCAGGGTGGTGAATGCGGCTGTTTAGATATTATTTAGCAGTAAATCGCAACGGGGGTTGGCAGGGGTGTAACGCTGACGCGGCAACACGTTAAAGGCGGAACCCAGACTCACGATACCAGATGCCGTCCACCCTTTTGCTCCCGCCTATCCGCTACCATTTTCTATCCCCCTCTGCTCGATCGAGCCGTCTCTTTCCGGGTACCGTCTCGGGTTTATCTAGTGTAAGCCGGCTGTTGGAAACTACTGCTGGAAATCATCCGAAAGACGGCCCGATGACGGCCGCTTAGGTTTAACGACCGTCGAAGCAGTGCGTGTACGCAATGGACAATCCGGGTCTGTGACACGGCGAGAGAGTTTATAACGGATGCTCGGAATTGAGATAATTCGCTTCTTCTCGCGCTGCAATACGTAAGATTGCCATCCGGTAGTTTCGCTTAAAAAATCGAGGGTGTTATAATTATTTGTGTAACATCAGTAATTAGAATGGATTATAATCCTTTCGTGATAAAAAAATGTGCGTTTAAAAACTTTGTTTTTTTCTGCCTAGAATGTACATAGCTTTGCGCTTCTATTTTTAAAACACATTACGTCATAAACGATGGATTATTAAAACGTAGAATTTCGGGAAGCTCATCGCGCAATAAGGATTTTAATAATCTCATGTATTTGCGAATTTAACGTAACGGGTCGTAATAGGAACTGTTCAGTAAGCTGTAAAAATCAGGAAGACATTTTCTTGTAAATTTTTCAACGGGTGCGAATTATGCAATGCAATTACGTCATTGTTAAATTACTGCTAGAGTTTCAGAGTGATGGTAATTTAATCTTATTGCGCGTTACAACAAAGGATTCGGCGGTTATAGCGATTTAACACAGTAATGGTGCTAACTGTACCGCAAGGGTGTCAGTAATAGGTAATTAATGATCTACTCCGGCTCGATGCCACGAATTCAATGAAACTGTGGATATGACGCGGCATTGCCATGCCGCGGTTATCTGCTCACCTCATGCGCTTTAATTACATCGAATTGCAGATTACGTCGCTGATTCCATAATGCATCGATATGACATCACAAGAGATTGGATTGAAAGTTTCAACACTAGATCACATCTCAAAGATTAAATCCAATGAATTCTATAATATTCAATTACTTTTGGTTTTTCGTCTATCTACTTTTCCATAAAAAATTCCGAGGGTAATAATCTGATGGAATTTTGAGAATGCGGTAGGATAAAACGAATTTTGATGTTTGAATATCGTTGAAGAGACATTTCCAAGAAACGGAATATTTTAGAATTTTTCGAAATTATTTAAATAATGTCTTACTTCTTTGAAATTTCAATATCGGAGAAACTCTTAAAAAATGTGAAAGAGATGCTTTGTTTAGTATTTAACAGAAAGAATCCCCATATTGATATCAAGCTTCATAAAATGGCTTATTTTCGAAAAATATTATGTAACTCATACTTTAGGTTTATTATTAAAATATCTTTCTAGCTTTATGCACGTATAAAAAAAATTCAAAAAATTGTATTTCTATTTCGGTGCAAACAATTTCCGTACAGTACACACTAGAGTAGAAACAGAACTTTCGTTCACTCTGTTATAGTTGATTACACCACTAATCGTGATTTTCTTAATAATAAAAACATATTTCTAGAAAAAATGCAGCTTATACTTTATATCACATGAAAATTCTGGCTTTAATGAAAAATTAAAATTAAAATAAAAATGCTTTCTATTGACTATCTCTGATATTGAATGTATCAGGTTTAATAAATTGGACAGACGTGTGAAGCACGAATGTAATCGAGATTCCATATAAAAATTGCCATTCTATTAATGTAAAAAGAATACATTCAATTTCATTTTTTTTTTAAATTCATGATTGCATGTTTCAAATTATGAAACTTTCGGTACTGGTACGCGAGATACCTTCTTGTTTCGGCGATGTTTATGGGATAATGCCGCGTTAATGCCGAATAGATTTGAAGTGGTAAGGTACGTCAATAGGTAATCATCGATCTATCCCGATTTGCTACTCATGAACTCGATTATTGCAGGATGTTGGTACGTTATGTGTTCGCGATATTTACTAATCCCTGCAACGCGGTTACATCGGCAATTACCGATATTGTTTCTTGTTATGTTACGATAATCGATTGCAAGGAGCCGATATACTGAGTTTTCTCGCCGTTCGATAGATATTCTTTCGTTGCGCGTTGCAAGTGTTGAGCTGCCTGCGACTCTACTTTTTCCGCGTTATTCTTCCATTCCAATATAATAAAGTGCACATCGCATGCCATTAACGTCGGAAGTGCCGGGCATGGCGCTGTAGATAGTAATTAACGTGTTTTCGCGAACGAGCATTGTATGAGTGCCAAGGAAAAATGGAGGAACGAGAGAGAGAGAGAGAGGGTAAAGGTAGGCATCTCGGGTTTTAATAACGAAATAACTATTTCAGCTGAATATTTTATTTATTTATTATTTGTTACAGAGATCTTAGCGTCTTAAATTTTCTATAAAAGACAGTTTTTATATTTAAAAGAATTTTGAAAATTATAAAGATAAGTGTTTGTTACATTTGTTTACTAAATAGAAAATCTGGAGATCATAATTGATTCATTAACATTCATTAACATTGCTTCTGTAAAAGAAGTTTTGCATACAACAAGAGCGCAGTTTGAAATATGAGAATTAGTTAAAGCCTCGGAAAGGCGATTACAATATTAGCGAGAAAATGGTTCGGATTTACGTCCCGGTGTTCTTTTCTACTCTCATTTCATCGTCTCTTTCTTTCATTTCCTATTTTTCGATGTTTACCGTGAGATTTTTTTCACGTCGCGGGCGTCGCAACGCATCGAGAAACAAACGCGGCCGACAGCAGAAGCGGATTTGTCATTGCCAGTGATGCTGTGATGCATCATACCAAAGTGGATGGTAAACGGATTGCTCAACCTCTATGGTGTCAAAGCGTTTTTCTTGGAAATTGTTGCGGGAATTCGCTCTATCGCGCGCATCCTTTCTGCGCTCGCCGTTCTCGTTTATAGCAAAAGCGATGTGGCGCGCAAAGCGAAAATTATAACGCGGATGACAATTAGCAATTAATCTTGACGAATTTCCCCATTCTCGACGAGGCCAACTTCAGAGTTGGATCGCCAGGTAAATGTTCTTGTTAAACGACCCGAAGCAATATTTCTATCGTAAATTTTGGTGTATATCGCTCGTACAAATGGAGTAATTTGAATAAAAAGTGATTAAAGTTGGAACACGTAATCACAAAGTCCGAACTACATTTGCAACGTAACTTAAGTACGTAACATAACAGATAATCGTAAGGATACCGTATCTTGAATTAACGTGTTTCGGTATCTTTTGACCGGGTGGGCGTCTGGGATAGTTCGATAGTATAGAGTTTCGTCGTTAGTCCGGTAATATCGTTAACCTATCAGAGAGCAGTTGTGCCTGTGTCCCTCTAATGCGTAACTACGATATTCCCCGATGACCCCAGCCATTTACCACCAGGCCACCCCTTACCGTCACTTTGCGAACCCTCACCCTCCCGCGGGATGTGGATAGATAATCATGCCATCATTCCTAATGCACCGGCGTGGCGCTTTGAAATCTAGATATTCCGCCAGACATCTAATTTTGCACAAAACTAATATGTGTACAATAATAGCGACAGCAAAGTGTAATCGGGGGAAGAGCGTATTTCTTTATTATTAACAAGTCGTTTGACAATACGTTTAATCTTAGAACACTTACGCACTAACAATTATAATATTAGTTAATAGGAAAAGTTTCAATCAAATATTTTTTCTAAAACTCTATGACAATAATCTGAGAAACTTTTTGGATCGCGCTCATAAACGAGGAAGTTTTATTATTTATTGTATAAATAAAGTTTTCACTTTAATACCCCGATAGGAAAATTGTAAAAACATTGCACAATAATGAGATGATAAATTAAGGAATATTTCGTAAAAGGTGCGCTAAGATTATTCGCCATAACGCACTACAGTTGTCAGAATATTTCTACATAATATTTACTGAAAATTAGACACATTTAATGTGTGATCTAATATCTCATAATTTCATAAATGTTTTCCTATCGGTATAACGCTATGTCTAGTGATCTGTGAATACGTTAGGTTTGACGTACCGTGAGAAAAAGAGTAGACCCACGTCTGTATCCGTACGAGCGTGTACCGATACGACCATGTGCCCACGGACGACATACATACGCGACGATTGAGAATAAAGCAGATTTGTGAGTATAAAACTCCGTGGGGAAAGGAGCGGGCGGGCGTATCAGGGTAGCACGCGGTCAAACAGTCGGTGATAGATACAGGAAATCCATGTATAAAGCGTATCGGTGTGCCGCGGAAGAAGAAAAGAGCGGAAATGGAAACGGGGGGAAGAACATGCGCAGCCTCTTCCATCTTTGACGAGAGATTATTTGCCGTGCCGAACAAACGTATTGTTGACGCAATCCGCCGTCGAAATTCTTATTGACTGCATTTCACGGGTTGGTCGTCTATAGATGGCGGAGAAATATTTGACAAGGAGGAGGAGACTGCTCGGAACATCAAATATGCTCGGCGGCATAAAACGGGCCCACTTATGATCTCGAATACCGTGGGAGTAGCGAGCGAGTTGTTGGTACAATGCTGTTGAATGTGGACCCGCTCCGAAGAATTTATCGGTGCGGCAGTGTCGCAGAATGATTTATAAGTAGAGCGGGGTAAAATTTATTTTATGGCCTAGGATTAAATCTCCTGAAAACAGTACACAGCGCATAAAAGTATTACATGATAGTGGGCGATAAATAAAAAAAGTGGAAGACGCGGGGCGCGGTGTAAGTTGAAAAGTTGCCGGTCTCTACCGACTGATAGATAATCAGCGATTCACTCGATAAACAATACGAGTGCCCTCTGCACCACTCGCGTATGATCGCGGGAGTACTCTGGGGGGAAAAAAAACAGTTAGCAAGCCATTTTGGGGCCGACAATTAGTAATCGAATTATTTGGAACGTTCGTAACTTTAATCTGGGAAAAATTTTGACCGCTTTTCCTTTGTAGTTAAGCAACTTAACATTTCGGTTAGTGCCTCTTGAGTGAAATTTGCGTTACTGAATATGGACAGAACTAATTGAGAGAATTGATTAGTGTTACTTAAAAATCTTGAATATAGATAGAATAGCTAATTGCGATTTTTAATTACGCGGGGTAAAATACGTAAAAAGATTAGAGCGTTACGAACAGTCCGAATAATTCGATTACTAATTGTGGGCCCCCAAATGGGTTGCTAACTGTCGTTTGTTTTTGCCAGAGTGCGAATTACGTAATCGCGATTATACAAATCAAGGTTTCCGTTTGGGCTTGACACGACGACTGGGTGATACGCAGCTATTGCTTTTCCGCTCACAGTATATCTATCTGACCACCATTTCCGAAACACTTCACTTACAACCCTGCTTTATTCTCGATCGTCACATACGTATGTGTCCCATGTACGGAAGTCACGTATAAGTCCGCAGATATGATGTATGTTCCCGATACCATGCCCTCACAGACCGTCCGATTCAATGTATTCCCGTGTCACGTAGATACGGGCGTAGCTATACTCATAAATAGATGTGTACGGTGCGCTCGGAAAATGTGCCGGTTTACAGCGAGCGTAGATCCTTGTTATTTAAGGATTTCGCGGTTCGCCGGTTCTTATCGTAAATTTCAGTTTGCGTTTAGCAACGCGAAGAGATTAATTAATTATCGTGTTTAATTAGGTAATTACCGCGATATCGATTACATATGGAGATAGAGTTCCGTGTGATCAAATGGAGTTTGCGGTAGCAGACTTGTGTTCCATTACATGTGACATACTAAACCGGCTTTACCGTTGGAATATATTTTCTTGGACACTCGACGTAACGCGGTTGATAATATCCTCATTTTCGAGGATTGTATATTTGTACGTTGATCGACGAGAGAATGTCAATGTGTGTTTGCTAAAATATGATATAAAAATAGTTACCAACAAATATAAACGTGCAAAGAGACTCTTGCTTGGGTATCTGCGCCGCTTTTTCTTACAGCGTTCGCGAAAATATGGCATTCTCGGTGGAAAAATGAAGTTATGCAGGCGTACTTTTAGATCTTGTTAATCACGTCCAGCTGAAGTACAGTTTCACTTCTTAAAAGGATCTCGTTACGCCGTGCGCAAAAACCGAGACATCTTCGGCCAAAGAAATTTTAATTAAAGCTCCTCCCACGGACTCGGATTCTAATTACGAAAAGGACACTCGAGATCCTATCCGGCGTTTCAACGTACGCAGCGCGAATGGAACGCAATCTCGCGCGTCCGCGGTGTCCCGTGTTATTCTTCAAAGCGTCCTTATCGCCGGCTTTTGATTCCGATTAAATGGCACCCTGAGAACACGATGCATTTACGTCGGCGTGATTCAACTTCGCCGCGAGGGGGATAATCGATAAACTTGCGGAAGACAGTGACGCCGCGGTGAAAGAAGACGATGACTTCACGAAGTACAGGCGCGAAAACATTCAATTCGACGTGACGGAAGAGTGTATCAGAGTCGTATGGCGTATATAATATATATATATTATATATATCCTCGTGCACACAGGCGTCACCGTCTACGTGACTTCCTGAGGGACGAGTAAGGTAGGGACTACATGGCGATCGGGTAAAGCGGGCCGTCGAGCGAAACACGCCGGAAATGATGGTCAAGCGGACTTACAGCGTGAGCGGAGTGACAGCCGCGGAAGGAACTTGTCTGGAGAAGTTACGGGGTACTATTGCTTTATTAGCAAGTGAATGGAACTTTAAAGGGGTACTTGCCGGGATGGACAGGGATTGCTTAAGCTGCTTACTTTATTAAAAGCTGCCCGGTCCCCGTTGTTGCGCGTAAGTGTACATCAGCGATGGACTTGCTTTGCATAAAAGTGAAAGACCCGCGCGCGTGTACAGGTAAACTTTTTGAGGATTACTCTCGCGGACATTAAACGGGTTTAAAGCCGGCTTCTAACGCAAAGTGATACTCGGTGCAATTTTGCTGTATATCATGATACGGGAAACGGATATAAAGGAATGGAAATTCCAATGGAAAGCTTCTGATGAAAAACGCAGATAAAGGGCAGGGGCGAACAGAAGATCTAAACGTTAAATACTGGATAGCGCTATATTTTTTCAGTTTCGAGATAGACGTTTTTATTTTTGTATGGCGTTTACCTAAAGCGTTAGTGCCGTGCGTATATATATTGCAATTTCTTTCTAAATGTATTTTCTTTAGAGACGTATCTTGTACCATTAGAGGAAAATTCTCTATTACGCGATAGGCCCCTAATATGAGATAGTGGAGTTTCTGCTAAATTAATAGGCATCATCTGCTGTTTCCACCACGAATCTATTGTCCTCGGAGTTTCAATCTGTTTAGTGAAAAATTGATTGTTAGATCGTGTAACTCGTTGTTGCGAAAAAAGATTTGTGAGTGAATTTGGACGTTAAAAACCTACTATCATATTAGAATCCTGTCTCATCATAGGGGATTTTCCTCTACTGATAGCGAGAAGAATGACGCGAGAATATTTTATTTATTTAATCATTATTGCGGTACACATATTGCGGTAAATATATGAACGTATAATAACGTTCGCGGGAGACAATATATCATTCATTAGCAGAAATATTTAATAGCGACGTCATACGCAAGTAATTACCTTAAATCATTCATTTCTCCGATAAAGTCGTCTTTCAAATTATTGTTGATGCTATAGCTGTATAATTGGGAAAACTGGACTCTTTATCATTTTAGTTACTATATCACCACAATTTTACTACTTCGAACGACTTACAATCAATTGCAGCGAGAATCTTTATAATCTAAAATCTTGAAACATTTTCAATATTTTTCAAACTTTTAATTAAACTTTTTGTGAAGCAAAACAACTGAATCGTGGCGAAATGTTTTTTCTTCAAACAATTCTTTAAGTGACAAACTAAGATTGTCACTGTTTGAAAGCCGATAAGCTGCCGTTACTTGGCAGTACGTGCCTGAACTAAACGGCCGTAACAGCCACGGAGCGAACATGCGCGGTATATCTGTATGTAACATAAAAATCGCTAACTAGTTCCACATTATTGGAAAGTTTGGTCGCGATTGATCGGGCGGTCTCTACGGCCCTACCTGGATATAGAGCCGAAGTTAAGCGCGAAAGGAGAAAAAAGTGGCATAGCAGCCAATCGACGACGGTAAAGTTCTCACGTGGCGAAAAGATAAAATACTTATGTTACAAGTTAAGTATATATTCGGTATCCTTTTGGCGAGAAAGCTAAGGGCGATTGAAATGGTCGCATGGCTGAGATTCGTTTTATAACGAATTGTCGATAAAGGCCGTTTTCTCAGGATACGATACGACGGGAGCTAGTATGACGTACAAACGCGGAAGAAAGACTTAAAGCAAATGGAGAAAATCTGGCAGCCGAGAATAGTCGTCGTCGAGAAGAACTCGAACCGAAGAATAAATTGAAGGAGAAAATGCAACTGAGAGAGACGCAACTTATTTCTTTACCGTAATGCTATTTCCGTAAAACAGTGTTCTTTTACCTAAGCAGATGCTGAAGTTATGCAATGAATGCAGAAATACAAGATGAAGACGATAATCTTCACATTTTTTTAATTTTTTAAAATGCAGAGGTTGGAATATCGGATTTTCCCGTGGAAAACGGAGTGGTTTCGTGTTCGTGGGGCTTTCGGAAACGCGCGGATAAGAACTGTTTTGCGAACGTGGCATACAAGAGCTCGTTTATCATTTGTAAATAGGGATAAAAATGTCTGATAGCGAGCGGTATCATTTATCGTGTTAGAAAACCGCCAACTATAATCCAAATGTCCGACTGAAGAGATTTTATTTCGGTAAATACCGACTTCGGCCAAAAATGTTCTGCCTCTAACGTCTATCTGGTCGCACAATCAACCTAACGTGGCGTCGAGCGAAGCCCTCATCTCGAAAAGCGTTTGAAGTTATATACTCTGCTGCAACTCGTTTCCTACAACCTGAGAAGTTCCATCCACGTTAACTCGCTAATCCACTTTGACCGCGAAGTAGTTTGCTAAATACTTTCATCAATCCTCCTCCTTGGCTTTGATCACGCCTTGATACTCATTGTTCTTGCTTAAGCACACCTCCAGATTCCCAGCATTAGTGAGAAATTGTGTTAATGTATTATAAATCTTAAAGGATTAGCATGTAACTGCATTTCAGTTAGACGACATTAAGTACTGCTCAAGTAAAAAGGAAGGTGAAAATAATTTATGACATTAATGTCAAATGTTTCACATGTTAAAAAAATGTTTAAAAGAAGTTTATGTTTTTAAACAGAGAATTATTTAATTTTAAGTCAGTTGAAAATTTTCTATGTAGTCACTCTGTGCTCGTTTATTTCTCCACGAATATTATTAAAACTTTCCAACGTTTTCCAAGGGTAATTTAACCGACGTCAAAGAAGACAAAGCAACAGAGGAAGTTGGTTTAATGCGAATAAACTGCTGATGGAACTCCGCTGTCCTTTTTATAATAATACGCTTGCAAATATTTATATAATACGTTAATTTAATATTTAATATTAAATTTTATTTGATAGGAACTGACAAGGGATGCATGTCTTTTACTTTTTAAGTGAAACAATTATTTAATACCTAAAAGTAACAGTGCAACGTTATTTTGCACGCAGCAACGATTTTGCAGTATTCGCGTATTATGCAGTATTTTTCTTTTATTTGCATTTGACTGACGTTTTTGTTGGTCGCCACTTATCGTGAAAATCCTACGGAAAAAGTTACTTACTTCATTTTCGATAATCTTGCGGATGTTTACGAATTTAGACCGCACTTACAGACGGATTTCGCGATCTCGAAACTTTTCGGAATCTTTGCGCTACGATTGACGTGCACGGTCCCTCCGCTTTATTTCTTCGCGAACATTATTAAAACTTCGTAACCTCTTCTACAACCAATTTCTATTTTTCAACGTGTAAAGTTCAGCTATCGGTTGAAGCGTTGGCGACAGAGTAAAAGTAATCCAGCGCGCGCCTCCGAGGAGAAAGAATGAGAAAGAAAAGGAGAAAAGAGAAGGGCAGCGGGGGAGATCACAATACATTCTAAAATTTTCGTGCGCACACGTGAAACTTTAGCGGAGTATATATTCGTGAGAGAAATTTGTGATACTCTTGAGAATTGGAAATGTCTCCCCGCGAAATCCATAACTAGTTTAAATCATCCGATATCGTATCTGTTTCTTTTTCCGTAGATGAAATAATTTCAGACCTTTCGATCAGAGAATGAGAGATTTGCTCAAGTCCCGTAAATATCGATGATTATCGTTCGCGTCCTGTTCCCCGTCGGCATTTCTTCCCTGCTGTCTTTCGTCCATGTAGGGGATGATGATACGGCTTAAGTGTGTTTGCGCCGTAGCTATCTGTGCAGTACGGTGTTTAATATTGGGCAGTTTAAAGCCAGCTTGCGGTCTCGGAACATTGGCACTGTCGGTCGTTCTCTTTAATGGTTATTGGCTCGCAGTAATTCTCTAATCTCTGCTGTCACCGGCCTCTGTGTTTCCGTTTCAATATGGCCGTTCCACGGATTACGAGCGTGGGCCTTGCTGCGGTGTCGTAGGCAGCTGCCACTGGAACCTGATTACTTCGAGGCTTATCGAATCATCTGCCGGAAAATCAGAGGGAAATAAACGTCGGCCAAGAACCGCATCCTGCTCCATTAGATTTCATAAATGATAATTCAATTAAATTGTGCGTGTTCGGCCGAAGGGGAAGAAGGCCAAGCGCGAGGTTTACCCCATTCCCTCTTACGTGTTTTCGCGATTAAATCTATTAACGATTTTGCTAAAGACATGGTGACAAAAACTTCAAATCAGATACTAAATTTTTAATATAGAAAGTATCATCATTTTTAATTTTATTTACTAGGTAACTTTTATTATTACTCAATTTAGCTATTATATTCGATATTTCCATAAAACTTGTGTCTAAAATACTAACAGAGTAAAGTACTAGAAGGAAAGGGAAAGAGAGAGAGAGGGCTGCCAGGAGTAATTAAGCGTGCGTTATAGATATTCTCAAATGTAATACCGAATCCTTCGCTGAGCATCGCTTAAGCCAACACCTTTAGGTATCTCTCTCTTCTTAAGAGATTCTAGAAGCAGCAGACTGAAGCTCCTATGATTAAACAATGACTTGACTTGTTACACGTTATATTAAAATTTCTTGATTAAGTAAATGTTAAATGTATCGCTGTAACGAAAGCTTTTGTCGAAGCTTGTTGCAATATCAGCAAAATTTATTCTAACTTTTATATTGTTTTTATATTATTTGTTTTAAATTACGGGTAAAGCGTTTCTATCGTCAGATTTTAAAGTTATGAAAATTACAATTATCTTTTTTATACGAATTTCTTCGTACATGGTAGTATTTGCAATTAAGCAAATTCTTATATTTGAATAAATGGAAAAACTTTTAATTACCCTTTGCAGTCATATACAAAGTTTGAAACTTTATAGTACTTTATAAATATTTAAAAAGGAATGCTTCTCTCTACATATATGTATTATATAAAAGGGAGATAATATTGATTATTGCTTCGATTTACACTAAATGTATAAAAAATAAACGTGTGTCGCTTTGCCCTTTTTATGAGACCCGTTGTAACAGTAAGCCGAGTATTAATATACGTGAAGATTACTTGCTACGATGTAATTCAAGTAGGGTATTTATGGCGCGATATGTGGTTGACATATTGCGGCATAATGTCTTAGCACCGTATATTAATATCGTACATTTTTACGACCTTATTGCCTTGACATGTTCTCGTTAAAACTAAAACGGATACTTAAGCGTCTATTTTACTAAAAAGGAATACACAAAATAAAGATAATGTATTCAATTACGTCTAAGAAATTTTTTTAACAAATTAAAATGTGAGAATTTTATTAAGGGACACTAATATAGAGACAAAGAATGAGAACAGGGAAATCTCTCTCTTTCTGTTTTCTAAAAATAATAACTATATTTAAATATTAAGAAATATGGTGCAAAGAGGAAAGAGACTGCAACATTTTATGAAAACAAATAGAAATTTTGAATAGGCACTCGGTGAACTCACGTCACAGTTGCAATATAAACGGAGAATTTGACAAGACGGACATGCTTTTAACGCCGGTACGTTGCGGTTTCGTTCGCGCTATAGTACGATCGTGGACTCGGCCAAGTCGGGGAAATAAAAGTTGAAGCCACACCGAGAACACTCGTCGCATTTGTGCAATGTATTAACATTGTCTGCGTTTTTCATATTTGAGCGGCGAGGCGCGGGCGTTTGGTTCACGTCTCTATAAGATTCTTCGAGTGCAACGGCGCGACGGAGGAACGTGTCGAAAGCGCCAGCAAATAAACTCCCCGTGCGGTATTGACCCGCGAAAGAGGGCGCATGTCCAAGTGTACCCGTCACATAAATCACATATTTTCGATAGAACGTCCTACCGTCTCGCCCATGATCGATTTAAAGAAAGAATCTCCATCGGTTCGTCGACGTGTCTGTATATCCGGCGGCATGCCGAGAGCTTAACGTAGACAACGATATCGCCTCTTCGCCGGTTATCGATCCACGGGGAAAGCCCAACACGGGCGCGAACGACCGTCTTTTACGCTTTGGAAAGTGTCGTCCAATCAGGAACTCCTCGAGGACGTCGTTTCTGATAAAGAGCGTGTATCTTTACGTCCGTATAAAGCAACGGGGAGCCAGTGTAGTCGTGGTGCCCGCGAACTCGTTTACGTCGCAAACTCGTTTAGGGATCTCCGCTGATAGGAATTACATCGGATGAAGATTTATCCGTGTTAAAAAATCATATGGAGTCATTGACTTTATTCAAACTACTCTGGGAGGAAGAAAGACTGCTAGCAATCCATTTTCGGGCCCACAATTAGTAATCGAATTATTTGCATTGGATCGTAACATTCTAATCTCTTACGAATGTTACCCCGCGTAACTAAAAATCGCAATGAGCTATTCTATCTACATCCAAGATTTTTAAGCAATACTAATCAATTCTCTCAATTAGTTCTGTCGATATTCAGTAACGCAAAGATTATTTTCACTTAAGAGGCACCAACCGAAATGTTAAGTTGCTTAACTGCAGAAAAGAGCGGTCAAAATTTTTCCCAGAGTAAAGTTTCGAACAATCCAGATAATTCGATTACTAATTGTGGGCCCCAAAATGGGTTGCTGTTTCTTTTCCCCAGAGTACTTCACTTTTCTGAAGTTGACTTTTAAAAATATGTCGAAAGTAAAAATTATATAATGTAGTAGATAAAATTTATTTAATCTTCTATATTATTTTATTTAATCCAGCAAAGTATAATAGATACAATAAACCCTTTAAAGTTAAATAAATTACCAATGCACGGTCGAAGTTGCATCACGGAGCAAATTATACTTTAGAATTAAAACAATAAAAGAAAAAGAACTCAACAATTGCGCCAGTGACTGATGATATTGTATGCTTTTCTTAAGGGCACTTTTCGATTTTTATATTATAATAGTATTGTAAAGGTACGACATTTCGCCGTTTTGTCGGGGATTCATTCGGCGTCGTTCGCGATCTCGAAGTTATGCGGTTAGATATCAAGATCTCCGGAATTTATCATGAGGCTTCTTCGCCGGGAGGGAGAGCGGGCGATATCTCAGGTGGTTTGGATGGGATGCGCCGCCCGCGCCGCATCCTACCCGAACGAATTTATCACCCGACGAGAGATCCGAGGAACGAGACTCCCCGTAATCCGCGTTAAAGAGAAAGAGGTATCCGCATCCGCGCGCGTGAGGATGCGCTTGCGAGGGGGCGGGTGGGGCGCGTGTGAGGGGCCGAGGGGCGGGTGGGAACGGCGGGAACGACGCGGGGGTGGGAAGTGGGCGAGTAAAGCATTGACAAAGGGAAACGGCGATATTTACAGGGGACGCGCTGGATACAAAGGCGGGACTTGTATATGGTAATGGTTTTGGGTTTACTAGAGATTATGCGTGTCTCCTCTCTCTCTCGCTCCCTCGTCGCTGGACGTTACGCGATGTTTAATGGACGACGCGAACTTCGGGACAATTCCGACGCTGACGCAATACAAACATCGCGCCGGGGATACCGCCGGGCTCAATATCGACTTGGTTATAAATCATTTTCAAAGAGCTTTTACCGCACCATCTATTTTCACGGGGGCAAATGAAGTCGTGGCCTAATAATAATAAATGCAACAACAACTTCCGTTAAGCAGATTACCGAATTAAACATGCAGCTAATAATTATGTATATGAGGTATTATAATGTATGTGATCCCTAATTATATATATATTGCTGATAATTGCTAGCGGGCAATTTTGATATGGACAGTACGCTAGAATGGTTTTAATGGCACAGCATGTCGTACAAAGTAGATTGCGCAAACTGTGATTTCCCTCGCAGTTCATGTAAACTACGATGAAAGCTTGTTGTTATTATAATTTAAACAGCTTCCTGGTTAGTTGATCCTACTTTTGTGAAACTACTTATATTTCCCCCCCCCCCCCCCCCAGAGCAACGGTGAGGGAGAAAGTGAACAATACTGTCTTTCATCATCGCTTGTGGAAAACGTTGCAGCTGCTAGGAACTTATAATACTTTAAAGTATCTTTGTTCACTTCTAAAGTGAAATAATATAAAACCGCGAAAGTCATAAAAGATATACATGCTCGAAGATGACATTCGACGGGTGCTCGTTATTTCTAACGATTTGATCCGAAGAGATTCGGATGAAAACGAATGTTATGTAATCCAATTCTCGTGTCCAGGTGTCTTTCTCCGTAAGAAAGTGAACTCAGTAAGGGTGTAAATCCATAAAAGTCCACCTCTGTTGCCAACAGGATTTGACGACTTGTCTCGGGGGAGCGTCTAACTGGGGTTGTTTCGATTTAAATAAATAAGCGCCGTTTATTTATTAAGCAGTGACCAGAGGGCGAGAGTATCCTGCTTCGGGATCGAAGAGGGTGAATGCGAAAAGCGATGAGTTTACTTCTTACGTTTTCGTTTCTCTCTTTTGTCGCGTCGTTAGTCACGTGATACCGTGACAGGTGACGAACCCGAACGGGGTCATTAATCCTGGCGGGAACGACTGGGGATCTTTTGTCCTCCCGGATAACATTCGTAGAAATAGAAGCCGCGCTTAGACCATGGCGCGTTCGCGTGGAGTTAAAAGGACGTGCCCGTGAAAACTCGTCGAATTTTTATACGGCTGGCATTGAGGAGCGTCGAGACGGTGGGGACGTATTTCCTGACTTTCTGGAGGCGCCACAAGGGACAATAGTTCTGCGTATTTCTGGGGTATCCTCCGTGCAGAATATAGAAAACGATAAGTCAGTGATAAATCGTTAGCTTCGGCTTGCATTCATAGGACTTTTCCTCGAGACAGTCTCAACTTTATCTTCGCTCCGCCGCCGTGAACTTTGATAACGATTAAGCGTCAGACTGGATAATAGGAACTCGATAGCACGCCCTTTTTTCTATATTGAACATGAAACGTTCAATTATTTTTCCGGACGAGCGTGACCAATCAATCGTCCAGCTCTTATTAGCTTTCTGTTTAATCAAGCGATCGATGCGCAAGGAATTAACTTATTGTAATACCGCAAAGCGCTTTTTATCAATTATTGCACGCAAGACTTTTGCGTTTTATGGCAATAATAAATAACCGTCTTTTTGCATTTATACAGCAGAAATTTAAAAAGATGAATTCTGATAAAAATATGAAAACGTATCTTCAGTGATTACAAAAAAATAATATAAAATTAAATTTTATGAATCTATCAAATTTATTCACAAAATTTCATCTACAGTAGTGAGTTTTGCATTAAATAATTTTTATTAACAAATACAAAGAGAGTTCAACGTGATCGGCGGTGCGTAAATATTATATTCGTCCTTAATAACTACTACAATATATAATTATAAATCGGACATTTCAGCTCCACTTTGAGCTATCATTAACGATGCGGTTTTTAATTAAATTGAAATCATCTCACGTTCTCCGAGAAATAAGTGAGTGAGAAAATTTAATGATTTGAAAATTGCAATTTTCACACATATATCATGTGGATTTTATTTACTCATGTAATAAACTGTAAATCATCATTAGCCAGTTCTGTTTGGATTTTATCACAGATAATTACACTATTTTTATATCACCAAATTTTGTGGTTATCACTTATTTCTCACCGGAGAACGTGAGACCATTTTGATTTACCGCACCGGCAAAGCGTAATCGAAACGTTCGACTTATGTATAATTATAGATTGTAGTAATTATTGATAATCGATATATAATTATAGATCAATGTATAATTATAGATTCAAGTAGTAGTTACTGAGGATCGATATATAACGGAAATGTAACGTAAATTTATGCGCCGCGTTGAACTCTCAAGGTTCCCTTTTATTTGCTATTTGTTAATTTCATTATCGAGTCTTATTAATTTTCATTATTCCTTAATCAAAAGTTAATATACTATGGCCCGGTTTCACCAACGTCGCTTAACTTTAAGCTCTTAATTCATCTCTTGTCTCTTTCCAACTGTTCTCTTAAAAAGAGACGAACAGTGAGTTAAAGTCAAGATTAAACGAATTAAGATTAAAGTTAAGCGACGTTGGTGAAACGGTGCCTGTAAAGGTATTATAAAATTCTAACTAATCAAGATATTCATAAATATCACAATTCTTAATGTAAATTGAATTATTAACATAAAGTCGTTACTATCTCATTTTTCTTTCGCTAAGTAATTTTCTTCCTTCGAAAACTCTTGAGAGATAGTCGAGTTTCTTAGACACTTTTCGTTGAGACCAATTTTCATTTATTCCCACTCGAGCACAGTATTGATTCGTGTTGTGGAGAAAATTGGCGTAGTTGCTGTCGTAATAGTAAGTAAATAATTAGCGCACCCTCTTGCATACTGCTGAAGAAATTAATTGATAAGTTAGTTCTTGAAAATGAAGAGAAAGTGCTTTGTCTACAAGAAACTGTAAAGTAGGAGGAGGCACCGGAGGCGGGGAATTGCCTCTTGGTTAAATTGAATTAAAGAGACCGGAAGTTATTAGCAGTACCGTAGATATCGTAGGGTAACTCCGCGATCTGGGTATCGATAATAAGGGTCTCGGTTTTCTCTGAAGAAAAACCGGGGAAGAACTGGGGGAACGATACTGCCGAAAAGTTTGTTTCCGGAGTGGCTTATCTGATGGCGACCAACAGGGAAGTCTGAAATGGGTCTGCAGCGGAGTGACGTAAACTGCTTTCTCGAAAATCCTCGATCGCTCGACACCTGATTTCTTTCTTGTGATACCGTAGTCTGCGTATCGCGTTTCCAATCGTCCGTACTTTAAATCCTCGTATTTCCATGTGAACATCCTTGCCTGCTAGTACATAGATCTCCTGAAAAAGTAATCTGCAGTAGACGGTTAAATGCTATCTGTTGGAACTTTGGCGTCATCGTTGCAAAACTGATTATGCAATTTGATTGCACGTAAATTGCGACAAATAATTGGTGATATTTCTAAGAAAAAGATTTTCTCGCCGCCTCTCTTTCTCTCTTTCTCTCGTTTTTCAAAAAGATTCCATGTAAACGTATCGACTTCAATGACTTCGATGACATAATTCAGGTATTTAACGCATTAGCGCAGACGATACTTAAATTTCTGCCCTCTCATTCTCCAATTCGCTTATCGACAAATGAACTTGCTCGCGTTTGCATAATCCGGAAAATCCGGAAGACGCAATCGTCCGTAGACTGATCGACTTCGCGAAGACGATACCCCGAGGGCGCAATTTCCTGGGGTTTATGCCATTCCCGGACGACGCAGGTGTGCGAGCGTGTGCGCCGTAAATTCATCCGCGTATAAAGATTACTCACGGATATTGGCACGCAACGAATAGAAATTATCGACGAGCATTGTTGTGTTTTACATTAGCACAAATGCAGAAATGTAGTCCGGCAATATAAAAGTTTTACGCTTGAAAATATTCTTTCCTCCGCTCTTCCATATTTACATTTTTTTAAATTGTATTTTCAATGACATTTTTCAACGGAAAATTTCAATATTATATTACGTGATTAGGACTGTATATTTAATTGGAATTTTAGAGCAACTAATACTTTTTCGTTTACGATTCTAGTGTTGTATACCTGTATTGTAATTAATGAATTCATTCACTTGATAACAAAAGTCGGCGCAAATTAAGCTGATTTAATATTATAGCCACTTTCTATACGCAGTTTCCTAAAACCACCTGTAAGCGAGAGAGAATACGTAATTGCTGGTAATTACGAGGTGTTACCTATTTAGCTGCCCTTTCAAGATCATGCATAATCGCTGTGCATTCACCAGATTGGGGCTTTTGTAAACAGATCAATTTCTCTTCGAAATATCACGCATTGTGTATCTTCAATTTGCAGCATAGTGTTTCTCAAATTACTTATTAATTAACCATTATCTACTTAATGATTAGAATTGTGCTGTTTTTGAGGCACGACGTAATACGGCCAACGTATAAATTCGCTTCAAGTCGAATAAACAGTTAAAATAGAGAGACCCAGGTTTCGTCGAAATCAATAAAAAGTAAGGCAAGTTTTACAATTGTAATAAAACTTGTGAATCTCGCTTGGTGCACGTTGATACCCGTCGTTGACGTAGTTAAATACTCCATTTGTTGAAACGCTCAACGACCCGAATGTTATCCATCATCGGTCAAAAAGTGACAGACCGGAGAGAGTCAGTGGAAAAATGAGTCGATGGGGCGACAAAGAGGTATCGTGTAATCGCTCGTGTATTAGGAAATGCTAGCGGTGTTTAGCGGTCCTTCGGAAATGACTGCTTCAATTGGTTTGCGTCTCCGGGGACGGTCACGGTGGTGCAACGGTCCGACGTCACGATCAACCCCTTTACCCCTTCTCCCTCCGGAACGTCCCCTTCGTATGGTAACTACGGGTAGCAGCCGACCGCAATCTGCATTCCGCTACCTAATTGTCGTAACACGGCGATGTATGTAGATGTATGTATACGTATGGCGCATACATCGAGGACCGCAGGACACCTCCTCGTGCGCGCGGGGTGTACGTGTATAGGATGCGTCCTGTATATGTGGCGAATTGCGGCAAGTATTCCTGATAGAATACCAAATGGAGTTTCTCTTTTTCAGAAAATGTTGATCGCGCGTTTATTGCGCGGCGGGTCGATATTCAAGCCCGAAGCTGCGTCGCAGGTTAAAAGCCGTGTTATTTATTACTTGGACATCCGAAGAATATGCAACGGAATTATCAGCAAAAAATACCCGTAAACTTATGAATCCGCAAATTAAAAAGTATGAATATTTCCGAGTCCTCTGTGTAAGTTGCACGGAATCGAGTTAATTGAATGAACTTAATTATAAATTAAAATTGGATGTTTCCGGGAAGTTTAATGTTTGCAGACTTAATATTTGCGGGTAATAATAGGTTGCTGGAATATAATATGTTAGTGTTTTCATACAATCGACATTAATTCTAGCGAAGCTTAAACGCTAAAAAATTACAAGCATTTAAATACGCGTGCAGAAGTATGAAACGTTTTTTTCGAGTATACTTTCGACTAGTGGTCTTAATTATTTGAAGCCTCGCAACTTCGAAGCTTCGAAGAATCCGAAAAAAAACAAAGAAACTTTGAATATAAAATTTCCGAAGTTTTTAAATTTTTCGAAGATTCGAAGTTTCGAATTTTCGAAGTCAATAGTGCATTAACACATAAGTTTTCAAAGACCGACCTGATTTATTACCTGTATTGGTAATAAAAAGAGATAGTTAATAAGATAAAATGTTAATGATAGAAAATTTATTCCCTTCGATTTAATTGTGTTTTTATGAGCGAGTGGACAAATATGTGTCCGACAAAAAGTACGTTAGTTTTTTTATACTTTGTAATGACATTAGTTGGCATTTAATTAGTTAACAGTTACAATGAAAACGATAAATTTTGCAAAGTTTGCTATTGTTTTTTATCCTGTTAATACATTAGTTTACTTCGAATCTTCGAAACTTCGTAAAATTTGAAAACTTCAATTCCCGAAGAATTTCTACGAAGCCTCGAATCTTTGAAATTGAAAATCTTGGAAGAAAAATCCCAGCTCTACCGTCGACTCTCTAATAATCCGGGGGACGCAGTAACCGGGATTTTGCAGCCGGTTGCGATAAATAAATTCACCGATTGCGAGGATTTCGTTAATTGCCGCACTTAAACGTTCGCGCGCTGCGAAAATACGGATTAGTCGTGTCGAGACGCGAAGATGCGTCACGCAAATCGTGCGTGTTTCGGCAAACTGGCGCGTACTGTAAATCGCCGAATCCGTCTCTAATACCGTAATGTATTCCAGCAAATTGATAGTCGCCGCTGTACAAATAGCAATATACCCGCGGGTTCTGCGAAACGACGGTGACCACCGGTCGAAGTGTCCGAGTAGGCACGCAGAGAGTTAAAGGGGGTTAAATTGATAGCAGGAAGGCGATGTCAGCGATGGTAGCGGGGATGGTCTCCAATTCAGAGTGACGATGTTCCACAATATGTACCCTCGCGGCTTGATTGTTGTTTGAGCACTTTGGAAACCGTTGTCCGTTGCCGAGCATGTAATGAACAATGTGTCGGCACTGAAATACGGTGTACCCCCCTCCCCCCCGTGGTTGATATTTTACGCGGAATAACGTCTTGGCGCGTCCGCGCGTCCACAGCATCTCCATCCGCGCACGACATATCCAGGCGTGGACATCATCCTTCTGATATCAGAAGCGGTAAATCGGGAAAGCGTTGCGCGCTGACAATATCTTTATCAGTCAACTTGAATTATGACGTCAGAAGTGAGGAAATAGACGCGCGAGCGATCGATGCGACTCGCCCCCAACGTAAATGACTTTTTGTCAGCGAGAAGCGGCTTTAGCCCGACGGAGCAGGCTTATAAAACGTGTCACACAGACTTTGCTATCAGTCGACATATCACGTCGAAACGTGGAAACTCTAATCTAGGCTCTCCCTGGATTTACAACGTTTTTTCAGCTGCTACCACATTTAATCGTTCGTGTCTACTGTGATTGATAGCAGAGTTTGCGGCACATTTTATAAACTTGCTTTTATCAAGCTAAAGCACTTTTGGAAAAATTGCGAGTGAAAATCGCCGGGAGATAAATACAACGTGCCCCCCCGATATCATCGGGATATCTTACCCGTCAATCAGCAGCCCGCTATCCGCGTGTCCGTATTACTGCGTTTTTCAGAATGCAGAGAATTATTGTGCATTATTTTTCAAGCGAATGATAAGTAAGCTATCGGCCCGCGCGCTCGCCGAGACATTTCTGCGCGGCAGGCACGTTCTAAATGTCCTCGAGAAATGATTAAGCTCCGCGCTGTAAATTGTGGTCGCAATTTTTTACAGTCCACATGTACGGCCATAATTAATTCGAGATTTGCGGTCTCTAAGCACTACCTAGCGGAGTTTATGTTTTGCCTGAGTTCCGACTAATTAGATTTTAAATACCTGAGCCGACTAATTGGTTACTTTGCCTGTTACTGCACTAGCGAGAAGTAATCCCCAGTTGCCTCCGCAACTTTATTAGTTTTCGTCGCCGTAACATTTATTAAGAGTTAGCTGTAGAAATTATGTATCTTTTCTGAGAGTTTGTCGTCGCCGCCGCCGTCGCCGCTAAGTGAGAATACGCAATATTCACTTTGCCTGTTTTAATATTCCGCGATAATTGCGGAAGAACACGCCTTCATTGTTCGTTGTAACAAACAAACTCTCTTTTGTATGTGCATAAAGAAACGTATCAGAAAATTGTGCGACGCTCTTCATTAACGTTTCATACTTGATAGATTCCTTGACACTCGGAAGGAGAAATGGACGGAGAAGTGGAAAGGGCAAACTTGTCTGAGAGAAGAAAATCGGTCGAGTTTTTAAGCAATCGTGACCGTCGTGGCACGCTATTAAATCGCTCCATTAACCGACAAACGCGTCGAAAGTTAGAATGTACTTCTGGAACACTTCAAGGAATTCAATAACATCTTGCCGATAAGACGCTCAAAGACGCCGTACCGTGAGCGGCTACTTGCACATAATACACGGAGAACGTGATCCGCGCCAAAATATTGATGGGTATTGTATGGCTTCCGAAAACTCTGCGAACTATCGACAACGAGGATCGGTAGCGCGTATGCCGGAGATATAGGAAGCACCCGCGGGGGGATAATGAAGCTGTTCTTCGGGATCTTCGCACGTCGAACTGCTTCATGCACGGAAGGGTTAAGTATATCCCGTGGAGATAGGCGAGAGCCGTGCGGAAAAGGTCAAGGGATGCACGTTGCCAGGCAGGCGGCCAGGACGGTAGCGCTACATTGGCTTTTACGGGTGAAGCTACCATCATCGTAAAGCGCGACCGCTCGACTATTCCGCACCAGCCGCCATTTCACCCTTGAATTCTCTTTTCCCACTCCCATCCCTCTCAAGTTTCTCCGCTTCCGCCGTTGATGACGATCTCGCGCTCTCCACTGGGCCCCCTTGGGTTGATCTGGTCTCCGCCCTGGCTGCACCCCTTTAAAGTGAATTCCAATACATTGGGACGCGACCAAAATGGCATGGACGCGAGCCGATCAGGCGAAGCGAGATTTGAATGTCTTGCCCGGGAATTGCCGACCGAATGGAAGGATAGACGGGAGGAAACTGCAATTGTTGAGACCTTACCAGCCAATGTCGCTCTCGGCCTCGCACTTTCATGGCCCATTTTCTTTTCTGCCTCGCGTCTTTTTTCTCTTTTTCACGACGTTTGTAAATATATAATATTGAAATTGCTTTTGTTATCGATGCCACGTGCAAGCATATGCGTTCGATAAGCAGTTTTTTATTTTCTTCATCTCCCCGTGATCTTTATTTTACTTTGTGCCAACTTTTTGTCGCTAACGTCGCCAGTGAACCGAAAATTACAAAAGTTAAAACATAATTTCTATATGACCTTTAATGATATTAAAGGCCAATCGCATTGTTGGTACGTGTATCTAAATATTCAATATATTCTCTTTGTTTGGTACATTTTATTAGAGAGAGAGAGAGAGAGAGAGGGGGGGGGGGTCAGACTAAAAAAAATCTTATAGACTAAAATACTTCTATGTATAAAAGTATTAATTAAATATTTGTTGCTATAATTGCGTTTGATTTAGAAAAAAAACATAAATTCGCGTCGCATCGCGATGGTGCTTTTAAAAGATTTTGAGATTTCGCATTAAATGGAAACGTTCGTTCGGATTTATTGGAAATACATATAAATGAATTGCGCATAGGATCAATATTGCGTTTACCTAATAATGAGGCATGATATAAGGAATAATTTTTCCTGCAAATGGCGATGAATAAACATTTCCTGTGAGTCCTCTGAACATATTTACAATATTCCTCTACTGTGTTTGAATATCTTTATCGCTTCTTCTGCTTGACTCTGCACGTGCAGCGCTACCCCAGCATGCGACTACAGACGGATTTAATATTTTGCGCCAGCATAAATCTTCTTCTCAACGCGAAATAGAGAGAAATCCGGAAAAAGGGATTGTGAGAAATCGAATAAATGTCTCATGTTTATTAAACGCACGTTGCGCATTGTGATTGTAAACAAAACAACATTATTACATTATTACCATGTTACCGTGGAATAAACCAGCAATGTGACAGAAGGCATTTGCGTAAAAGTAAAAAAAAATTAAATGACAAATCCGATCAGAATAGAGTTAGCAGAACATGCATGCATTATAGAGAAATGAACGCAAATTTTAATAAATATATTATATAAAAGATAATTTGGGCAAATTTCATTATGACAAAATATTGCGCCTCATTATACACGTTTAACTAAAAATGACAAAGGGCTCTAGTTATGATATTATTTTTTCTAAATAAGCTGCTCTTCGCTTTACTATTGAGATGCAGAGTGGAGCGTAAGTTCTGCAAGAGAAAAGTGCGAGCTCACGCTGAAAATGTATCAAAGAAACTTTAGTTCGGTTCCTTCGGGTCATATAAAACTTAGCTCAACCACGCCCTTGAGTCTTTCGCAAGATATAAATATCGTACGGCACGAGAAGGACGCGAAGTTTTGATTGTTCGAAAGTAGTGATTTTGAAACTCGCGGCACTATATTTTGTCTGAAGTATTTCACTTCGCCCGTAATTTTTGAAGAGCATTGGAAGTTGCATGTAGTTCGACGTGAGCTACACGTATGTGTTACTGTAGGAAAAATCTCTTCGTTTTCGTGCGGCACTTTTCACTCACATTAAGCAGCCATTTTTTACACGACAAATAAACCCGACAATGAATAAGCTGCGTGATCTTCATTTAAAAGACGTTTAAGCACTGGCACGCATTTGTCTCGTTTCTTTTTAAACAATTGACAAGGCGTATTAAACATAAATGTTTTCACTCTTGTTATCTTCCACAATATATTTCGCTTTTTAAACAGCGTATCTCGTATTATTTAAAAGCTTCAATCTTGCAGATAATTTCATTTCTCGAGTGAACTTTCCTGAGCCAAACAGATGTAATTTGACAAGTTTCTCATCGCCCCGCATTCTTTTTCTCTCTTTTCGATATCAAATCTTGTAAAGCCTGTCTCTTTCATTTCTGCCTGTCGCCTGGGTGCAATACCGCATGCCGTTGAAAAATCCAGCACGGCCAAGATCGAAAGTGTCGCCTTGAGCGAAACTTACTCCTCCGTTACGAGACTTAAGGTATCCAAAGTCCGCTCAGAGGGATGAGCTGCGGGGCTCAAGACTACCGAGTTACCTGTCGGTATAAATCCCGGCGCGTTAGGAGACACAGTAACTTCCGGTTCCAGGCTGGCGCTCCCGCAAAGCAATTTGGACCGGTCTACCATGCATAAGTGATCCAACGATCCGCGAGCAGTACACAAACTTGTCACTTATTCTGTAACTATGCTGTCAGGGACCTTGGGTGCGATTCCTCTTCGTGTATCGCATGCGCGCTCTCTCTCTCTCTCTCTCTCTCTCCCCCCCCTCCCTCTCTCTCTCTCTCCCTCCCCCATTTTCTCTCCCTCGTTCTCTTTTCGACTCCCTCCCCTCTTTCGTCTCGCGAAGCGGAAGATGTATCGCGCAGTTACATTCCCGCCTCTAAATCCTTCCGAGTGAGCGGTGCCACCGTGAAGAACATACAGAACCAACTTTGCCCCCGTCCACGATGCGGCGCGTTCGCTAAAGGGGATGAAAGCGGTATCTATATACGTGCAGTCGGCAGCCAACTCTCGGTGCAGCTTTCGAGATTTATTTATCGCTCTGCACGGGGTGGACCCTCTTCGACTATTCCTTATGGACCGCCTCACGGGCTTCTTCGTTAGCTGCCGCGGGGACACGGCGGAGGGGGAGGGGGGGGCGCGGAAATACGGGGATGGCTGTGACGAATTATCTTAATGATCGCCTCCGAGCATCCGATCTTCGTTTAATCTCTGAAGCGTTATTTGATGGTCGCACTAAGACTAGAAGTGGCTGAGACACTCTCGTTTTGCGGTGAGCCGGATTAAAGGAATTGCACCTTCGTTAGATTTCGAAGGATTAATTCGGGACGACGGTTTGGAACATCAATTTAGTTTTCATCAATTGCTCTTGCATGTTAGCGAACGTTTGTTAGGAAGATGAATGTATTAATTGTTACTTCAAATATATTTAAAAATGAAACGTTATTAAACTTATTCATTCAATTATAAATATATTTTTATTGAAATTTCTTTAAATTTTACATTACAAGCATTTTTTAAATTAGGTAGCAAGTGTTTCTTTTTAAATGAGACAATCAATTGTTATTGCCCAGTATTTTGGAAATTTTTGATATAATATATAAATAAATTAAGATATTAATAATTAAAAAATTAATATAATATATAGATGACTTATAGATGTTTTGCAAACTTATGTACTACCTAATTAGCAAAATAATAATAATAAAATGTTACTAAATATATAAAAAAATTTTAATCACTAATGAACAGGATACTTTACAATTCCATCGAGTTCTTGGTCTCGGATCAGTCAAAGAGCGTCGCGATCGGTAGAATATTTTTTTTGATTTCCCAAGAAAACTGGTATAAATTACAAACGGTGTCCGTCTAGAGACGCGAGAGGCTGGATATTTTACCTTTTTCCCTAAAGTCTCCGAGCGAGAGATCGAAGAGTACAATACGTATGAGCCTGGTATAATACATCGAATCGGGACGAAATGCCTTTTCACAAGTTCTTTTGAGCTTTCAAAGCTCGGAACAATATCTGACTTGAGATTGGGGTCGCGGGAAGTCCCTCGGGTAAGAAGTGTTATCTACGTTTCCCCAAGCCCGAAACGAGACCCCCACCGACCACCATTCAGACCACCTTCAACCCCTTTTTGCAGACCAAGCACTCACTCCCCATTTTAATCACTACTTCTGATAGCCTTCTCAATTGGATCAGGGACTGGCAAGAGGTGTGTGCACACTATCAATTTTTGCTCTATATCTACTATTGCAATTTGAGCTTGCAATTTGCAGCTCTTAACCCATTCAATATAATTCACACTTTTATAATTGGCACAATAGTTATTTGACTTCACACATATGATAATCATATTTTTATATATTGCCTTAAAGTCGATTGTTATTATTGTTTCTCACGTAAATTTATGTATTAATTAATAATACGTAAACTCGATCGTCGGCATTTAATTAAATCACGCAATAGAAGAGCCTATGACTGTCATAGGTCTTTCTATTATGTGACTTGTTTATGCATTAATTATCACATATGTCATCGCTGTAAGTGGAGCCATTTACGATATTACACCGACTATTGTGGTGACTGCGGTATGGGATAAAGAACGGCCTTTTGACGCGAAACTTAATTATAGTTACGTACTTCGAACAATAGGTTTATTATGCAGTTATACAACTGTTATATTTCTCTTCGGTGAGTATTCAACGCGTAACAGCATAGCAATGCATGCAGTTACAGTAAGACGCTTCTTAGTCCGTGGAACGCTGTGCTTATTGCTTCATCTATGCAGAAGTTAGAACAATGGCGCAAGTTGCGAATTGCTTTGGGTTATTATAGTCCAATTCACTGTTTCGATATAAAAACACGCCGGATAAATATCGTGTGTTGGGTAAATTGCAAAAGTACAAGGACGAATCTCGTGCGAAATTCTTTCTGCACTATTTGTTCTGACAACGTTTGTTGATAAATCGCCCAAGACAACCAAATATCTTTAGGTAAATACAAAATTCTATGATATGCATATATAAAATGATATCTTTTTTCCTTACAAGTATTAAAAATATGCAATTTAAAATATTTAAAGTTATTAAAAATATTAATATTAATTTTATATTATGAAAAAACTTTATTATACAGATATGTTTTAAATCATATATTTTATAATTTCTACATTTGGATTCATAGCTTATATGAAGAAGAAAGACAACGAGATTCATGTAAGAATAAATTTTCATTATTAAATGTCTATTCGTGTAAAATATAAAATTTACACGTAGATAAACAGATGACGATATTTATACTTGAGCTTTAGTGCTTAAAATAAGAACTCTTTTTATATTGATATAAAAGTTCCGGGGAAACAGTTTAATATTTTTATAAAATTAACGAAGGTATTTTTACCTCTAGTCAGCTATGACGCATTTATTACGAGCAAGTTAGACGGCAATTAACACGATTAAAAGTTTGTCATCTGCGCCAAGGGCGCAGCTATCCGCGAAAGTGTTCCATAATGCAGGCTCGAGTTGTGAAAAGACCATATTCTCGGTTCGCCATTAAGCCCTCGATCGTTCGAGTGCTAATTATTCGCGCGGGTCTAATGATGCCAATTAAAATCTCCTACGATTCCGTCTCTCCGTCGGGAATTTCATTTCGCCGACTTTCTTCATTTTACCTTTCTCTTCTCTTGTTTGTATGTATGTACCTACACGTTTCCCAACTATTCCCTTTTGTTTAAAAATCTCTTCCACATATTTGCCAAAATAATGGCGTTTCGTGGCATCGCGCCACAATTTTAACGTGGCTTGCAATTAACTAAAAAAATATATGTTTAGTAAATTTAGATAGAGTTAATATATACGGTATGCTCTCTCTCTTTCTTTCTCTCTCTCTCTCTCTCTCTCTCTCGCTCGGAAAATTCGATAAAGGTACATTAATTATGAGTAATTACGTATCGTTGGTAAATAAGAAATATAACATTCCCCCGGGCTCCAATGAAAGCTGCTATATTATAAATTCGGTAATCAGGTTTCCAGACTCATTAAACCACATGATAGATGGAATCATGTGATGAAATCGGATTTGAAATGCGAATATTGACGTGCTTCATAAAATATAATAATTTGCAACATGATTCTGCAAAATGTTGTCAACCAACATAATTAATTTTTATCCACGAATGTATCGTTATTTAATTTGGTACTGGGCGGGAATAAAAATTTTAATTTCTTAAACTAAACAAACTGACCTTTCTTAGCGATCAAAAAGTGATTGTTATTAGACGAATCAACGGCGTTTCTATCATGCTCGCAATTTTTATCCTGCAATTTTAATCTTGTCCAGACATCGTAAAACCTGTGATTCGTTTCTTCCGCCACCGGACGCTGTTGCCGCGCGACAGTAATACGCGAGTCCGAGTGAAATAAGCAAAGATCCTCCCGCGTCATTGCCGACGGCGAGATTAGGTCCAATTTCCTAACTTAATCTCAGCAAGAGCAAGGATCCCGCGGCACGCCGCAGGGTCTTGGCGAGGGTAACGGATGGTTCTCTGTTATTGTTATTGAAATGTATAGTTGATGCGTTCGGTCGCGACGCTGCGCGTTTGTAGATAGATATACATGCCTATCGAAGGAATACAGAACAGGATATATCGTCTGCAGCATCCGGTACCACCTGGGAATGGTTGACTAGGGTTCGGTAAAGGGTGCAAGGCGATGCACGGTACGGATTTGGTGATGTAGCAGTCTGAGATGTGGCCGCAAGCTATGCATGGAATGTTCCCGTAGGAGCCCGGTGGTTTGGGGTGCGAAAAGGGGTGGTTTGATCTATAGGACAGTGCCATCTTAATTAATTTCCTCTCAATCCAGAATCGCGTCCTCTAAGAGCTCTGATACGATAGCGAGTCGATCGTGTCGTATACTGCATAATTATTCATGTACTTATTAAATCGTGCAATTTCGTTAAGTTTTATAATGTAAATTACATAAAGTACAAAATGTATGAAAAATATTATTTTGTGCTAAAAGGATTTTGTTTCCCTTAATCTTTACAACAAAATTTTTTGATATAATATGCAAGCCGCAGCTATTGGTTCTTTCGTATAATGCTCTGAAAAATATACAGAAATTATTTTATAACACTATAATTACTTTATGGAGTCGCTAAAGGGTTTTATGGTAACTATTTTGATTCATCGTAACACAAAAAATATTGACACTTCAATATTGAAATAACGATAAGTGCTCTTATATCTGACTTTTGTTATGTATGGTTTAGCGAAACAGTGTCAATGTTAAAACGGCATAGCAAAATGTTGAATATGTTGCGAGAAAACGCGACGGTATTAAAAAGTGCATTGTTTCGCCGTTTTATACATTTTATATAAAAAATGTGAAAACCAGGATTTGTTGCAGTATTACTTTTGTCATGCCGTATGTTGTAAATAATGAGTGGTAAAGGGGAACGGTTCTTTTTTCTATTCCAAACAAGTGAAATATGAAATAAGTTTTGGAAAAGCTGGCCGGAATTACTTTATTAATTATAAAAAGTAAACCACGGAATTACGGTAACACGAGTGATATAAAAATTTATGGAACACGCGTACAATGTAGATTGGAATATCGATTAAACGATCGTTATTTTAAGTATAACATGCCGCGTCACGGAAAAGTTGACTTTATCAATATGTATTTTCAAGCTAAACGCGAATCAATTAAAGTTTTATTGAAAAACCCATATTAAATAATTTTATGTTTATGTATAGAGTTGATTAATTCAGATATTGCATGTCATTTAATTATGTTTTTCTTTATTGAACCGGAAAATTACATATCAATAATCGATTATAAATTTCTTTATTACGCTGTACTTTATTACATTAACATTATCGTAAAAAATTGTATTCACAATTAATTAATACTTGTGAATTTTTTCTAATAACACACAAACATTTATAAATTATGAGCATATATGTTTATGCTCAATAAACCCGTACACATTTTTAAACAACCCACTTTAAATAAGACAAACGAAATGGCTAGAAATACCCATTACTGTTTGTCAAAATTTTTCTTTCACTTGCTCTCGCAAGAAAGTAAATTCGCCACTTCTAACGACAGTTTTGTACGCGGAGACGGTCAGATTGCAGCAGTGGTCAAAGTCGATGACTAGTCAGCCGTAGTCCCTTTCAAGTGGGGCCACTGATAGCCAGACTTCGCTCTAATAATCACTGACCAGACGCTCATTCAGACATATTATATTTTTCTTCAGGGCTGCCTGACCCTGACAATAAGAATTAATCGATGTCTCAGCACTTTCTTTGCGGAATGTTCCTTTTCCTCTCGACGGAAGAGCGACGAGACAGTAATAGAATCTCTCAATCGCCGTTACGGCAGATAATTTCTGTTCGTCCCGAGAATCGTCATAAAGTTTCCCGCAAGGAGCTTGCCATAACGCACAGAAAGTCATAAACTATTGATCGTAAGGTAGTTTTGATTGCTGCTGGAATCTCGCACATCTGCCCGTAAGGAGGGAAACGTATTTCACAATGTGACGCTTTAGTGAAACTGGACGCTATCCAGACATTCCAGTAGCGGACCAAGAGAACTTAATTATTGTACTGAAAGCTTATAACTTTGGATTATCCGTGTAAAAGTATTGTTACCGTCTTTCTTCATTGTTGTGCAATTTTGTACGAGCAAATGTTGGATTGCAGAAAAATGATTAAACAAATCGCTTTTACATTACGATGAAATATTCTAATCTTTGGAAAGAAATAATTATCTATGCGTTGGCTGTTTCAAATTACACCATTTTATGCCATTGCAAATTATAACGATAATCATGCACATATACAGGGTGTACTAAAACCACCGGATATCCTTTTAATCAGAAATTCTTTAGAAACTTTCAAGACAAAAATTCTAATACAAAAATGTCGAGACTATAATAGTTTTTAAATAATAAGCGATTACATTTCACAAATGACAGGCCTGAGATTTTGTGCGCTCAGGTACGGCGACACGACAAGTGATAAAGGTGTTCCTACGAATATCGCCCTTTTTAGCATAGCGACAACTTTCACAACAGACTTAACGATTCATTCTCGAATTAATTGTTCCTCTTGTTATCTTTAACCATTTCTCTTGTTAACTTTGTGTAACGTCTTATTAATAAAAGGGAGGGGTTCACTATGATGAGCATCTTGATCGGACTGATATCCTTCGATTTAGTCGATCTCCGATATTCTGAGTGAACTTGAAATTTTCAGTTAGATTCAATCCAGTCTCCTGCCTCTCTTTATCCTCAAGTTTTCAAAATAACCGGATCATCGTCTTCCCAAATAATTTCTGTCCCGTTAAACGGTGACTTTGGTTCTCGCTCGCTCGCGAAACACATGGGAACACTTTTATCACTCGTCATGTCGCCGTGCCTGAGCGCGCGAAATCTCAGACCTATCATTTGTGAAATGTAATCGCTTATTATTTAAAAACTATCATAGCCTCGACATTTTTTTATTAGAATTTTCCTCTTGAAATTTTCTAACGAATCTGCGATTGAAAGGATATCCGGTGGTTTTAGTACACCCTGTATAATTTATTATAATAAGATTATTTCAAAATACGATTTTTTTCACATTAAACTTTCGTTAAAAAAATTTCAAATTCGTTAAAAAACGAACTTTCTCTTATAATTGAGAAAAAGTATGCGAAGCTTGGAATATCGTGTACAACGCAGGATACGGAACTTGTTGCAATTTACTTACTCTTTTAAAGTAACGAGTCAATGGGGGTTTACAAATAATTCCTCTTATATTTATATTAACTAAATTTATTTACATTTCTTGATTTTATAAGTTTCAGCTTCGTACATATTAATCAGAAATCAAAAGTCTGTCGAATATTAAAGGTATTTTAAAATTATTATGTATTCTCTAATTGTGGGTGTAAACGTAGATACACTCAGAATGGCTTGCTAAGCAATTAGTTTGAATTGTTGCGAGGAAATGGACAGATATAATGGCACCCCGAACGTAACGAAAGCGAAAATATTAAGATTAATAACCTCTAACATTATCAGAAGATATAGATAATCCTTTGGGGGGGCAAAACAGAGACAGAGACAAATGGATATCGGTATATGTCGCGGTCATTGCTGGTAAACGTTTTTATCAGGATGAACGATAACCACAAGATTGTGAGCAGCACCTGTTTTGTTTCCTTATATAGTTTATTATTGGATATAGGTTGTATTTTTTTCCTCGGCAATCTATGATTGGTACATATCTTTAGAGGAAAGTCCCCTATTATAAGACAGGCTCCTAATGTGAGATATCGGAGTTTCTGCTAAATTTCGCATTATCTGTTTGTTCCACCATGAATTTATTACCTTTGGAATGAAATCTGTTTAGTGGAAAATTGATGGTTAGATCGTGTAATCGTTACGAAAAAGATTTGTGATTGTATTTGGACATTGGAAGTCTACGTCTCATATTAGAATCCTATCTCTTCATAAAGGATTTTTCTCTATATGTTCTCTATATTCTACTAAATAATAATAGGTGGTATGTGTTTGCTATTGCATATTTTTGAAAATACATTTATTTTAATTAACGTATTTTGGAATTTAATATTTACTGTATCGACTACTTCCAAAATAACTAACATTTCTCCCAATTCTTTTTACAAGATTTTAAACACCCATAAATTTAATATTTCTGTTATATTGGTTTTGGCATGTTGACTCAACGTACCTACGTGCGCGATAATCCAAAAAAAATGTGTATAAATAACAGTACAAAAAGCGTCAGTTATATAGAAATAATTGTGCCGGCACACAATAGTGTTGCAGAGAAAAATAAATTTTTAGGAATAAAAGTCTGCAGCGGACTATTTAATGCTCTCGATACAGCACTCGAATCGTTTTCCATAAATACGCCTTGTATTTTTTCGCGTACATTTTCGTACGGTGACCTATCTTGTTGCTACGTTGCGTATATGTCGCAGATTGTCTGAACTGTAACATTACGTTACCATTTTCGAACACGACTGTTCGAATGTGAATCACTGCGACAAACACGTATACACACATTACTTTTCAATTTTATTTCTCGCGGTAAACAAGATATGGAAAACTTTTTAAATCTTCTAGTTATTTCGGAAGCTACAAATATTTGAGCACGAAAATGAAACTAATGATGTATTTGGAAAACGGAAAAAGCATAAGAGACGTTTTTGAATCCTAGCGGTTTGTAGGGCATACTCGAGTCTATTAAGTGCTATCTCTTAATTACGTCCGCTTGCGCCGTAGTAATTTCTTCTTCTAATAATAATGAAGCCTGCAATGCATGGACATGTGCGCGATAATCTATGGATGGAGTTTCAGCGTCAGTCCCCTTTTGTTTCGTCTCTTTCCGCAAGGGATGACTGATCCGTATAGTCATTTGGGCTTAGCCGAACCCACAAACCCGAGCTCAATAATGCACCGCGAACATTCACAAGCATTTACACCTTATGTCTTTGCATACCGTTTACGCGAGTGCTATTATAATAAATATTTAAGAAAAAGTAGAGATGTGCAATATCATTTTGAGGGAATAAAGTAAACTTATAAAAACAACTTATAAAATAAAATATAACTGTACGAGGGTAAAAGTAATGAAAAAATGCAAGACTTATGACACAGCGATGTAGATGAAGCAGAACAGTGCAAATTAAAGCTCATTCTTAAAATTTTTTAATTAAAAGAAAGATGAAGAGAGAAAAAGTTTTAGCTTGGATAGATTTGATTTCAAACTGTGAAGCGGCTTTACTTTCAAACATTAAAGGTGTTGCAAATGTCAAAACAGTTTCCAATATAAACCGAAATTGTAAGAAGGAGAAATATTATAAGATTCTCCTCCGGTTTGATCTGCTGTTTGATCATCGATCAAGAGTGACAGTCGCGTGACGAGAAATTAAAAAAAGATATCAAAGTTTAAAGCGTATTATGCGAGCGCCGTGTCAAAACTGAGATCAAGAGTATCATAGTTATTGAAAATGCTGCCGTTTAAGCGTCATGTGTATGTACCGCGTGCGCGCGCGCGTGTATGTCGCATGTGTGTGTGTATGCGCGCGCGCGTGTATATGTCGGAGATGGGGACCTATTGAGTTAACTATCCTCGTCCCCGGGATCAGGGAGCAGCACGTTAGGAAGTTATAAGTCTTTAAACTTTAATTTTAACTTGAACTCGACGGCGCTAAAGTTGGTTTAGTTTTACCTTACTTATACTTCTGCGGTCAGGACCTGGAGCCTTAAGAAGCTTCAAGATTCCACGATAAACCCCGAACGCTTTACATTATGGAGCAGTAAACTAGAAAGACTTTCGATGTAGACGTGCATTTCGCTTTTTTCCCTCCCCTCCCCCTCCCCAAAAATAGTTGCAAAATGTTCGCGACATAATAATATCTGATACGTGAAAATTTGACGTGCATTCATTGTGATGCAGTCCGATTTTATGACAAACAGTTTTAATACCGCGTTTGAGACGAAAATGAAAACAGGCATTTATTTTCACGCTGCAGCTTTGCTGTTTCGAACACGTCCTGCGACTCGCATATAATTAATTTTTTTATTAAATTTGTTATAACATAATAGTATTGTTTGATTTATTACGTTTACGTTACTAATTTTAAATTAATTGGTACGTTATGTCCGTGAAACAAAGAATATCGAGTAAAACGTACGCATATTATTTTAAATGCACGTTAAAATCGGCGTATATTTTCTAATTAAGTGAAAGAATGATTACTTCTCACATTTCGACGCATTTTATGTCATTAAAGAAAAGAAAAGTCTTGCACGTTATCACAATTATTACAATGTACGAAGACATTGCAAATTGGATTACATTCATTTCCATAAAATGTCATTGGAAAATTGATCCTTTCGACTTTTCATAGAATAAAAATACACTTGCCCACAATTCTTCTTCAGCTATCAATGTCTGCGTGATTATTTTTAGATATACCGCACGCTCACGAGACGTTATTTCGCACGTAAATAGATTTATTCTTACGCGAAGTAAGCATACTTCAGAATTCATATACGGCATTTGAATATCTCGAATGTAAATTCTAGTGGCGGTGGGGCGTAACGCACGAGAAGAAACGCTATCGTATTTTACTGCGGACGAAAAAATAAAACGGGCTTTCACGACAAGCGCGTGCCGTCTCGTGAAAGAAACGGACGCCGCTGTCTTCCGCTTTGGGCGCCGTGCGGAAAAGACGGGACGCAAAGCGGACACGCTCGTTTCATCCGCGTCCACGTACGCGAGCCGGGGAGAGGGGGGGGGGGCGTTTGTTCCCAGCCGCGCGCCACGGGGCTGCCGGTGCGATCGCGGGTCCTCCGCTTGTTTCGCGCGGATTTGAAAATCCGCCCACCGCGGTACGCGGAAGTTCCGGTGGCGCGTGTCGCGTTCCTCCCGTTTGTTCGGTCGCGTTTTTTCCCCCCCTCGCAAAATCGGCTTTCCCAGTCATTCGCGCATCAGTCAACGTCGGCCGCCGTTTTTGCAAATCGCGCGCGGCGTCGCCCGATATCGGATAGGTAATTTCCGAAATCTCAGCCGGCCGTCGGATGATCTATTGCCGGCGCATCGGACCATTCGATACAGCTCGCGCATTAGACCGGTTCTATGCATTCGACATCACTGAGATCAATAGACACTTCTGACACGTTACATCGCGATATGTAACAAACGGAGGCGGATCAGGAGTGTACGTTACCATCCACGGTCAACACTGTATTGCGCGCATTATATCCTATGTACGCATAATTGACATACCACGTCGAGAGCGAGCCATTAACGTCGATACGAATGCCACGATCGGAGCTGCTCGCTTCATAAATGCCCAATAATGAGCGCACGGCCGAATATTTTGCCGGGTGTATCTAGGGCGGCACGAGTGTTGTTCTCGAAGACGCTTTGCCCGATTCAAAATTACAATTGTTGACATTAATAATAAGCGAACGAGACCGTTGCGTATAAATCACGCGGATACAGTAGGGTCCACTGTCCAAGTCAATGTGGACCTCGGAAAAATTCGGATAAACTGGAAAGGGAAAGTATATCAAACGTACACACATTACTTATGGTAGAAACAGTGTATTTGTTGTCGACAACAAAGTGTGCAACTATATACTTCCAGCTCTGAATAAAAAATACCGTAAATCCATTTTTATGACCCATTTTGCGTAAAGATATTATTAAAATGTTTATACTGTTGATATGATAATTAAAAAGACAGCTCAAATATTTTGTTTTTGGCAGTGAAATAAATTAAAAAATCTCCTCGGATAAACTGGAACTTCCAGCTCTGATTAAAAAAAAAACGGTACATCCATTTTCGTGACTCTTTTAGAAATATTATTGAAGCTTAATTTATATTGTTGTTGTGATAAAACAAATTTTATGGGATTAAAAATTTTGTTCTCGACAGTGCAAAAAGTTTTAACTGAAAATCGCCTTGGATAAACCAGAATTTGGATGACCGCGACTCAGATATTTGGGACTCTACTGTAATACAATCGAAATGCTGGGTCTCGATGCCTAAGAACTTCTTTGTGTGTTTCGCTGTGTTGAAAAGATGCTCTCTAAATGTCAATCGATTATCACTGAAAACCGCGAAGTAGTCACTGATTTTCAGTTATAAGTATATCACTGAAAATCAGTGGTGTAACTGTAAATCAGTAACTATTTGCCTGTTCAATGATAATTCACTGACTGATTTTTAGAGAGTGTAGGCACGCAAGAAGTTGCACGAGCGTACCAAGCGTTTCTATTATTTGTGTTATTAATTCGAACACTTTCATGGAAACTTTGATTATCCTTTGGGACAATTAGTGCAGAAGGAGCGCGTAGAGAATTTAACTCTCTCCTTCTTTCGACTTATTTCATTATCATACATTTGAGTGCATCAATTACGTTCAGAGCCTAGGATGTAAAAGACGAGCGAGGATTAATGCCGTGAAATGCGCGCCAGAGTTATGCCTGAGCTAATCTACAGTTTAAGAAAAGCACGATTTATCCGCCGGGAAGATAGCAGCCGTGGCGCCGCCGGCCGGCTCCTCAGAGGGAGATCCCCTTATTTTCTGCGCGCGACTCGCAGCTTAGACTCCGGGCGACTTAGCTCTCCCTCCGCCACTGTGCTCGCCACCCTCCACCGCCCTCGGGGGCCGAACGTCGCGACGCGGAGGAGGGTGATTTTGGTTTGCCCCTCGCTCGCAGCGACGCTAGCGCCGCGTCGGAGGCTCCAGTCCGACCTCAGCATCACTCGTGGTGGTTTCGCGCGCGCATCCGCCGCCGGGGTGAAGACCGCTTTTCCGAGGGGGAAAAAAAAATCGAGATTCCGTCCCGGCACCGGCCCCCGACTCCATCCCCGTCGCGCTCGTCCGCGCGATCCGAGATCCCGTAGATCGGCGAGCCGTCGATCCCGGTCGCCGGAGAGAATCGCGAGGAGTGCAATTTCCACGGGAGGGACGCGGGATGAAAAAAACGCGCGAGAATGAACGCGAGTGAGTGACCGTAAAGCCGCGGGATCCATCGATCGCCGGGGGATTGCAACGAGTGTGAGCCGCGTGTGCGATCAGGAGGGATTTTCCTCCGCTCCGGATCTCGCTCCTCCCCGACTCCTCGACCCGTTTGTTTACCGTTTATCGGGCAATCCGTTCTCTTTCCGCGCGCGCCTCGCGAGTTTCGTCGGCCCCGAGTGGCCCTCGGGAGCGGTGGGATGCGTCCGCGGGAATGCCGCGGGAATTTTCGGCGAGATCGCCGGGCGATCGGGGAATCCCGGTCGACGTAGGGGCAAACGCTCGAATTCCCGGAGACTGAGAGTGCGTCGCGGGTGCGAGGAGGGAGGAAACGGCTCGCGCGGGGAATTTTTGAAAGGTCCGCCTCGCGGAATAACTGCCTTGGAACGCGGAGGTGCTCCGGGTGCCCGGGAGTGATTCGAAATAAAATTCGGTCCCGGGATTCCCCTCCGCGGCAGACGGCGACGGTTCAGAAGTGAGTGCCGCGAAAACACATTGAGTGAAACCCCCGGATTAAAATGCTCTCGCCCGCCCGAATTTCGCCCGCGCGAAATTGTTGCGCAAGTGGAACATTGCGGCGTATCTCTGGCATTTGAAAAGAGGACCGAGCGCGAAAATCCGCCGGGGAAAATATATATATCGGCCGGGGTGATCGAGCGGAAGGTTCCCCGCGCTTTTTTCCCCCGAACGTGATAAACTCTATGCGATTTCCGGGGGAGCGGATAACGCTTCGCCTGTGAGATCCGAAAGTGCTCCAATTCGAATCGGGGCGAGAGCCCCGCGCTCGATGTAACGGCGGAGAGATCTTTCTGCGGCGGTGCGTAAATGTGTCGGCGAGGATCCGCGTTAAAGCTCTCGGCCTGTCAGGCTCGCGCCGGTGCCCGATAAGCCCCCCGCGGCCTCGAATCCTCCGGTTTTAAGTGGCGAACGCGGCCGAGAGCGGCGCGAACTTCCGGGCTCTCGCGCGTAAAAATGCTTTTATTTATGGTGACACGTTGATGGAACTGTGCATTCGGACGTTGAATTTTTGCTGGGAAAAGCGACGAGAGTTACGAATACATTATAGCGGATATTCGCTCGCGTTGCGAGGTAAAAAACGATAAAATCAGTTGAGAGAGCCGCAGCGGCGAAATTCTCGTCGAACGCACATTTTTTAATTAGAGACACTTACAATTTGAGAATCACAGGCGCCCGAGGAGAGCGCGCACAAATTTCCGCAAGAGACAAAGAACGAGCGAGAGACTCTAAACTGTATCGATAAAAGGGCCGAGTTCCGTTGATAAAAACGTGAAAGCGCAAGGGATGCCGCGCTCCTCGGTCCACCGCGTTATTCCGCGCGCGAATTCTCGAGGATCTTCCGTGCGGGCGTAGTTCGCCGCGAGCGCGAGGTCACGTCGAGGAAGAGACGTCGCGGCCGAGATGCCGGCGGCCCGCGAGAGGAAGACGATTTTCAGCGGGCGACGCCGCCGCGATCGCGAGTGACGATGCAAAATTCGTGAGGGACAAAATCCCGCGTCGTACGGAGCCGCGAGTAACGTCCCGGGGGAGTGTTTGAAAAGTGTTACGTCGCGGAGTAGCGGGGAAAATAACAGTGTCGCACGCTCGAACGTACGGCGACCTGTAAAAATACAGCCGCAATAACAGTAACGTCCCGGTGCTCCCTTACGTGACCGGACGAGGCGTGTTCTGGAAAACGATTACGCCGAGTGCCGGGGCGAAAAGTGTTCGCGGGACTCAGGCACCGGATGACCGTTTGACGTACCCTCCGCCGTGCAATTGCAGTTTTCGGACGGTTAAAGGTGTCGCGAGACGCGGAGATAACAGTAACGCGAAGATAACGGTGACATTAGAGCGCCCTCCTCGCCGAAATGTCTTTGGCGAGCGCGAGTTCGCGGTGCGGAGTGCAATCGTGATTACTCACCCCCTTCCCCGTGCAACTTTTTATCGCGCGTTTTATCAACGTAATTAGTCGCTCTTTGGGCGCGTATCGGACGTGCATCGGGACGAAATTGCGGCATGCGTCGTACGTAAATTGTTATACGAGCACGGAACGTATATGAGGAGCGTCACGGAGTTACGCAATTAGACGAAGGGTATCGCGAATGTGGCGAAAATAAAAGAGGGGATTACATTGTGCAATTAGTGCTGAAATACGGGGCAAAAGGAAAAGTCGCGGCGAGAGATCGTCCGAAATACGGAGTCGCGCGGCGCGTATCCCGAAACGAAATTATGCACGGAGAATGAGAAAGAGGAGGAGGAGGAATATAATCGCGAAAATAAAATTTGCTTTTTCCCCCCGCGATCGATAGTAGTCAAGATAAACTCGTAATATACGATACGCGCGACCGGCTGTAACAATATTGACGCTGGCAACGAGTGTAACTCTTTGTCTCTCTCTCTCTCTTCTCGTCATCGTCGATTACACGCTTTTCGGCGTACGCGGAAAGCTGCAGCCGCGGGCGGGAAAGTGTTGACGCGCGCGGTGCGTTTTATTAATTTCCCATCGCAAAGTTCCCCGCGAGGTACGGTCGAAATTGGAGCAACGCGACAGCTGCGTGTCGTGAGGGAGGATCGCGCGCGACGTCGCGGAGGAAAGTAAAATATGCATGCGGGCAAAAGTGTCCGTCGCATGCCCGACGAGAGCGCGGCGGAATTTCTTTAATAAATCGCTATCGTCCTCGCGCGCGAGTCGCCATGCGTTCCCGGGCGGGGAACCGTTAAACGCTCTCAAGTGTCGAGGATTGTCGCGACTCGAGATCGCGACTGCCGCCTCGTCGGGAATCGATCGCGCCCGTAAGAGATCGAAGAGTTGTCGGGCGGAAGCTGTGCCGGAAGTGGTTGGATACTACGCAGCGAGTGCTCCGAGGGCTTGTATCCCCTTTCGGTTGCGTTCACGTCGCACCCGACTCGATTTCGCGCTATTGTCTCTCGATCGTTCGACTCGATGTGTTTCTCGTGAAAAGCGATTTCCCCGATCGTGTGCACTTGAGGGAGAAGAGGAGCGCGACTTGTCCGAAGGTAAACTTTCAATTGCCTTATTAATTTAATAATGACCAACTTTAGGGAAACATATTCCAAACTAGTGATATAGTTAAGGTTCGAGTTTTACTTCTTTAAAGGGATAGGTTACAAATTAGTGAAATGTGTATAGCTTGTGAACATTCGACAGCTTTCAAAAAGGATTACAGCACAATGTTACGTTGATTGGACTGCGTGACAAAAATTATATCTATACAATTTTTGTACAATTATTGTGTGTGTATATTTAATTTATATGCAATATCTTAGAACAGATAACTCGGAAGAATTAAAAATAAGGTGACGCTAAAGAATCAATATGAAATTATGTACGTAAGCATCAACGGGTACGTACGCTGATTAAGCTTCGAATTGCTATGCTCTTCAAGCTGATGCTCGACTCTTTCTAATTACGATTTCACGACTCCTGCGTAAGATATTGCATAGATTATTGTATTAATAAAATTACAAAGTGAACACCATAGTCAATATTTTAAGAATTACAGGAAACGTTACCTGTAGAAGTGGCACTTAGAAATCTTACGTTAAACGTTTCAGTCTCCGTTCGTATGAACACTGTAGAGCTTGTTTAGAAATCTTTTATCTTTCCTCCTCACGCTCTTTTTCATTTCACCTCTTAATACAATATTGTATGAGACGGGAATAATTTGGATTATTATTTATTCTGCACAAAAAAAATTTTTTCTTAAAATTTCTACCCTGAAAATCACGCGATCGTGGGACAACACGGCATTTTGAAGAATTTTATATGAGTTTTTCGAAATTTTGCAATGCATTCTACTAGTAATTATGCATAATTATACAAACGTATACATTTTACTGGTAGAACGTATGATAAAATTTCAAAAGCCTCTCGTACAGTTCTTCAAAATGCCATGTTGTCCCACGATTACATGACTTTCAGAGGTGTGCACTTTTTACTTAAATTTTAAATAATATTCAAGTATAGTGGAGACACTTATACGCATACTTAGGCAGAAATAAAATGGTATATATTTAGATAATTATATTTGGAACAAAGCGAGCTTATTTATGAAGATTATGGTAAAGTTGTTGGTTATAATGCAACATTATCCCAGTCTCAGATAATTTATTGGACGTGCACTGTTCAAGCGCGATAATTAAAGGGCTGTCACAGTTTTCTAGGCGAGCAGTTAGTTCTCATTTATAAATGAGATTATAATGAATCGCGGGCGCAAACTCAATTTCTTCGAAGTCCCTAATGGATTTGTCACAAAAGAATGTTAGCTTCGGGAATGGGAAGAGTTTGGGGCTCTCTTAATCTGTCTTTACTGCTTTCTCATTACCTGGGACTCCCGGAGTGAAGGCTCATTGAAATAAACGTGAGGGTTAAATTAAACGGGCGAAAATCCGAAATTGCCTATTTACGTCGCGCATTTTTCAAACCCGTTTTTACTCGAGACGGTTGTCCGACTGCTGCTGGTCAGACAGAAATGCATGAGATTACTGTACATACAAACAGAAACATTCTATTTATTACGTGGTATTTTTAATGAGAAAAAATTCATTATAATATCTAAGCTTTAATACCATTCGTTATTATTCACATAATATGAAAATTTATCAAATAAATATATTTATTATTATTAAAACGTGTTATAACTTTTTATCAGTTATTCATATAAATTTCTCATAATTAAATAATTACTCTGGAAATCATTAAATGTGAGGTTTAATTAAAAATGATGTTTCCAATTTTACGAATTGCGTTTTATATTTAATTATTTTTGACATTAATTCATTCACAACGCGCTTGCATTTGGCGATATATATTATAGATTATGATTTTATTGGGCTGCGTTGCGTATGGTTTAATAAGTAAACGTATAATAAAGTGCTGAAATTAAGTTTCAAAAGTTAGAAGATTAAACTTTCGCGAAATATGCGGAAATTTTATAAACCAGCCGCGGACTCAAATTACATCTAAAAGTTTATAAACCTGCAGTTAGTGGCTAAATTCCTCGTTATCATAACTAACTGCGATATTTATAAAAGAGATTTGGTAATTCGGCGTAACGCATCGCACTTGCTATAATTTATATGTCTCGGAATTAAGAATTCACGACAATTGCGAAATGGAAACGTGCTAAGTACATTTTCGAGACACTTTCCATCGCGTATGGGAATATCAACGCAATATTTTAGTGCAGTTTTCGCGGTTTGGCGAAATTGCAAATGTGTGAAACGTCCAATTTTTCGCGGTTGGTGTGTGTATGCACCGCGGGCAATCGTAGCCACAGAAAGAAAAACATTGGTCCGCCTTTCATAATACAATAATACCGCGAGATAATTTCTCTTGCGTTAAATTATAATAATTTTAATGCATCACCGCCGGGACATCGCACTATGGCACAGATCTATCTTTGAATAAGCGTAAATTCAGCCGTGAAATTTGTTACAAACGATGTGACAATACAACATTGATAATTATTCCGTTTGCGTCGGTCTTTATTTACTGCTCGATTTATTTATTAACCTTATCATAGTATTTTTTGGATGCGTAAATAAATTTTAATTTGTAAATATTTTTATTGCAAATATTATTATTGCCTTTATCGCAAAAATATATTCGGTGAAAAAATAATCTTCGGTGCAACAAATATAACAAAGGTATATAAATTGTTAAAATTTCCTCTGTCATTTTAACCTGTGCAAACTGAAGACATCGAAGGTTTGATTTTACGAGGTAGCGGAAAGGATCTGAACGAACGGAAGACGAAAGCGGAGGAAGAAAACGGAGGACAGGGATTCGAATAATGGGTGAATCTTGCGCAAAACTGAAATGATTGATGGAAGTGCGCTGGTGGAGACCGGGAAATGCCTGGGAAACAAAAGGAGGAGGGGGGGGCGGCATATTTGAGCCTGTGTGGGGACTAGGTCGATACCTATGATGCCTCGAATGCAGTTAATTCGAATGCTTTCAATAATAGTTACACTGCGAAGACTCATCAACCGTCTGGCTCGGTTAATGAGTTTTCCGACCCTTTTCCGAGAGCTGACATTTGCCATAGTTCGATTTTGAAAAAGCAATCTCTATTCGCGACTCTTTCATTATTCTGTGAATTCGGGATTGAACTTGCAAGCCGTATTTAATGGATGATCGACATTTTGACTTGATTTTAACATTTTCATTTATTTTTACCATCTCGAGATTAGTCACAAATCTCTTGTGTATTTGGGCAAGGTGAATAAAACTTACTTGAACTTGTCATTTTGGTAATTATTACATCAAATTTAGACTTTTGTTTTCTAAATTCTTGAAAAGCAGAAATTGTTAATCACAGTCTTGTATGACATAAATATAATAACAAAGAGATAAGTTGAAGATAAAACACCATGCTATTAAAAGTGGTTTGCAATTTAGTTTAACAATTTCTTGATAACAAATCTATAGAAATAATTCTTTTAACATTTTTATGCATTCATACATTGATTTATATGAGAAAAAATCTACGCGTGTGTATGTTTAAGATAATTTTATATCTTAGAATTCTGCTTAATGGTGGAATTATCATTATTCAAATTTAACTGTGAAATTTACACAAGGATATGACCTAATGGTCTTCCACATTCATTAAATATCCAAGTTGTCACAGAAATATGCATGAACCTAAGGAGGTTATCGCGCAATGCAATTTTTCTTCATTAATTTTGTCCGGTTTACGTATGCACGAGAAAACTAGTGTAATGCGCGAACCAACGCCGGCTTATTAGATAAATATTAAAATGTGCTTCACATTTGTTACACAAATTTGATTGATATATCTCAATTGAAGAATATTCCGCCTCGGAGACATGAGCGAAAATAATTTTATTATCAAAGGAATAATTCTGCAATGCGCCTGAAGAATACGTCAATATAATATTTCTTAATGTACGTAGATCGATTCATTACAAAAGTCTTTTGTAAAAGATAATAATCGCGTAAAGAAAAACTATGAAAGAGAAGATGCATCGAGGTTTTTACAAACTAGAGGACTGAAATATACGATGTATTCCGAGAATAATGAAAGCTAATGAGATGCACGGAGCATTCCGTTTTTTCATCATGCATTTCAATAGTCTTTCACGTTTCATTAATATTAATGAAAACTCCAGTTTCTATTGCATGTAATAGTAGAAGAATTATTTTTCAAATACTGTTTTTTTTTTGCGCTAAGCGAGGGTCGATCGCGAAGACGTATCGGGGGAGATATCTAATGCAAAAATAACGAGAAATCCGAGTACGTTCGCCGAAGCACTTATCAAACGATATCGATTTCCCTTCGTGCCATGTACACCATCGTACTCTTATACATTTATGTGGCGATCCAAGGTCCTTACGGCGTAAGTCCGGTTTGTGCGAGATTTTCGGAAAAGTCGCCCCTCGAAACTTTTGCGTATTCTTGAAACCGAGTCTTAAAACTTTTCCGAAAGCGTACTCCGGCGCCGCGGCATATTTCCTCGTTCGATTTGAGCCAGAAGGATTTTGCGCGTCCTCGCGCCTCCAATTTTACGATCGGTGTTTCCATATCGCAATCGCGCCGGATAAACTTATCCGCTCTCTCAATGTTTTCCCTCGCCCCTTCTCTCTATCTTTTTGACGATGATTTAGTGGATCAATAATATCGGTGTCGCAATAATTTTCTTCCCGTGACAAATACGTACTAAAACGTACCCGCGGCAGTTTGTATCAATAACCATATTTCATTACACGTATCACGGCGCTGCCGGTCTTGGTGCGATCTCGATTACATATTGGCGCAGCAACGCCACCTAATCACGCTTGCATCTCGCTCGCAAACTGACACGAGTGTATACCAATCTTGCGAAAGAAACGGGATTGCGCGCAAACGAGGCGTATATGGAGAAAAATAGCACTTTATAAGCAAGGAGGTTCTGATGAATTTTTAACATCACGTAGGATGGACTGGCACAAGAGGGAAAGAGACAAGAATGCGAAGATGTATAGAGCCGGCTAACGCGTAAAATAGATTCAACATTCGAGACAACCAAAAAGAAGAAAGGAAGATTAAAGAGGTTCAATAAATTTTTTCCCATAAATTTACATTACATCTCGCAGCTTACGCCATTTTGGGCCACGTACTTATTGGAATTGCACTTTTACGTAGCCTCTGACGCAAATATATATTTTTTTATAAAATAACGAAAATAATAAATTTTCCCTAATAAGATAATCTATATAAATTTTACTGCACCAATAATTTATTTATTTCGCATTTTCAATTAAAGCGCAACGCGGTCGGCCGGCGCGGCGTTCGGAAATCCAGGCTCCGACCCAGGTTCTACTTTCCCTCGTCACTGTAAAATTACGGCATTGTCCCCGGAATATGTAATCGCGGTTCTTCCGTTCAATATTCATCGAAGCGTCGCCGTCGTCGGGTCAAAGTAATCACTCATAGCTTTGCGCGGGCGTAACGATTCTATACTGAAGGCCGATTAGTGCATTTGTCATGCAGCCGGGGTATCTGGGGTCGCGCACACTCCCATTAGTGACGTACGGGCCTCAAGCCAGACAATGCTTCGACGCGAAGACGGCGATCTGAATTCTACTAAGTGAGCGCCGGCTGATCGATGGGAATACTATATTTCGGGGAGGGGAAACGGTTCGTCATCCAGCGAAGCTCTGCGTGTGACACGGGCCACTTCCACTTTGAAGTGGATTAATGTGCTACTCGTACGAGAGGTGTGTGCTATCGCAATCGCAACAAGCCGTATCCCGTCAAGGGCGATTGCACAGATTTATCCTGCCATTTCGTAATAAAAATCTCGTTAATTAAATCGCGGATTCGACATTGCACGATCTCGCTCTGACGGTTTTTTTTTTTACGCAAGCCGCGACGCTAATTAACGTTAGCGTTAACGTTCCATAGATTCAAAGATTTTTTAAGAATATTTCACAGACTCCGCTGCGATTAAATAACAATACGAACGCAGTGTTTGAAGGAAAAATATTTTCCCGTAAATATAGCCTGAAAGCAACGTGTAATATTTAATTAATGGGAGCGTTATCATGAGCGAATCGAGATTAAATATAACCGGGAAAATAAAAATATTTGTTACGTGTATATACACGTTAGATGCATCGAGATAAATGAAAAATATGGCGATTCCACAAAGCAACTGGGTCACGATATTTTACACAATTATACAAACGTCATGTTGACTTAAAAATTTACGCGCTTCACCTCGTAATTATTGACAGCTGAAATATATCCCTCTGATAAAAAGTCCAAAAGGAAGATTCGAATTGCGAGCGACTTAAAATTTTATTCCCCGGACTAATTAAACATCGCGCGACAATGAAAATTGAAAAATATCGCGTCACAAAGAATTGTAGTGTTGCGAGGGCTGTTTGATAAGTCGGTGACTTTTACGAGAGACAGCATTGAAATCGCAGTCCAACTTCATTTCTGATATTTGCCACCTTATTTTTAAGTGTACACACAATGTTGATTTCAAATAGATCTGTTAGACATTTTTTCACCGCATTCTAAAGCAGCCATGATCTTTCCGGCCGACGGAACCGTTTCTGCCTTTTTCGGAGCGAGTTCACCAGGAGAAATCCATTGTTTTGGCTGCTCCTTCGTTTCTGGAGTGCAATATCCACGGTTACAGTTTCCTTAATGGTTTTTCCACGCAAAAAAAAGTAACGTTTTATTAGCACGCGGAATTCACTTTTTTCCATTTTAGCCAAAGAACACAGATTTATCCGCTTTAGAACGCTGTGAAAAAATTTCCATTTGACAGTTCTACTTGAAAACACGTGTGCATACTTGGATAAGATGGCGAATATCAGAAATAAAATCAGACTGTGATTTAAGTGTATTTTGTAAAAGTCACTGATATATCAAACAACCCTCGTATGAGTCCGTGCATCTCTGGATAAAAAGTGTTTATTACCCGCGTGTACGTACATCGGTACACTGCTCTCGGCGCTCTCCATGCTCTCTGGGGTGCGCGCGTGGTGCACGCGGGGGGGCGAATCTTGCGTGCGAGAGTCGGTTTTACCGGGATTTATTCGCGTATGCCTCGTTAAAGGTGTACAAACACGTACTTCCGCGGCATTCATTAAAATAACAGATACTTCGCGCTGTCCGGATAAATGTCGGGGAGCCGTGAACCGAGTTTACGCGCCTCCCTGCCCGCCGCTATTCATTTTAAACGAGCGCGCGACGATGATTCGCGTCGACTGTCGCGCACGATGCTCCGCGAGAGAGCTGGCTTGAATCGAGTGTCGCGGAAATGTGGACCGATACGGCCGCGCATAACGTCGCGGTGTACAATGTTCTCGTCTACAATGCATGGAGCAAGCCTGGAGTAAGGAGTAGGAGTGAGGAAATAATTCGATTTTATTTCTTACAACGTCAGCGTTTTCTTGACCATACACCCTCAGAAAGGTTTTCTGTTACCGAGACAAAAATATTCTTGACGCATTTATATTTCTCGCGCAACCTCATTTAGTATAAAAATAAGACAATATCAAAATAAAATCAATAATTCTTATTCTTCTCTATCGAATTAAAAAGGATTGACTTGCCATATTGAGACAAGAGTAACTTGTATAAATGTAAGTTTATATATTCTTGCGTCTAGGATAAATTTTTCCCCTATCATAGACCATATCTGGCATGTTTAATGATACAGAAAATTTATTGCGACAAATATTACCTCAGCCGGGGTTTCAACCTGGACCTCCCTACACTCTCAGGCGGGCGTCTCACCAATTCGACCACTGAGGCACGTGGTAATATTTGTCGCAATAACAGTATAAAGATGTTGTCTTCGCGTCTATTTTTTGACTTTAAACTGCGTGCCGATTAGGGTTGTCGGGCGTACACAGAACTGTCGTTACGTCAATTTTTAACTGTCCCCTTCCCTCCCGCTCCATTTTCCAATTACGTGGGAACACCATGGTCAGTGGTGTATAATCAACTAATAAGAATATTCTTCAATGCCGTCATGTCGGTCAGGAAAACACTGACGTTGTTAATTACTGCTGGCGATATTGAAGAATATTCTTATTAGTTTATTTCTTACTTTTACTTCAGCTCTTACGCTTACTCTCGACGAATCAGAAGGCTATCGGCTAGTGTTACAAATATTTGAACAATTATGCTTGTCTTAGTTTCCTTACACCAAAAGCTAAAAGTTACGGTTCTCTCTTACTCCTTACTTCAAGCTTACTCCACGTATTGCTGACGGCGCTTAATAGAGCGCGCGTATAATCCAGCGAAGACGTTGACATAAGAAACTGGGGTAGAAAAATGTTGCGGCGCTCGGATGTGAGGCGAGCGCGAATTAATGCCGGGTGTGTCCTTTGTTCAAGAAACGTGCCCTAGGTCACGTCTGATCGATTTTACCCTTTAAAGTATTCTTACGCCGACAACAGGTTGCACATGCTTCTATAATTAAAAATACTTGAGCGGCTCTTGAGCTCCAAGATGGCGCGCGTGCGCGGCGGGCGCTTTGTCTCACTCGAAAAATGAAACTTTTAATATAATTTAAATTAAATTTTTCAAACATGCCGCCTGCGAATACGGGGCGAAATGCCTCAAAGGCCTTCCCGTTATTAACGCGGAGCGCTCGCTATCTTATTATATTGCAGCGAGATTTAAACGTTCAAGTGTCACCTCACGCTATTATCTGCGGCGAAAGAAGCCGCGGCGCGCGCGAAAGTCGCGTAATTTCCTGTTGACGGCGATATCATTGCGGTCGATGTTTTATGCGGGCGAGACACGGGCGCAAGTGACCCAACATCTCGCCGTCTGGTGAACAGCACTTCAACAACCGCGCGCGCGCGCGTAATCATACAAGGGTGGTAGACAAGCGCGACCGACAACGAACGGATAGATGCTCCTGGATGAAATGGCGTGTCGTTGCACGTGCCGGTTGATGTTGACTTTGCTCGTGCATCGTGAATAGGTGTGTTTGCCCGGCTGCAGGCACGCATGCACGTACGTACGTGCATCGTCCTCGCGCAACACTTGCCCCGAGCGAGGCTTTTACATTTGCTGCACAAACCGAGGGAGCAAACGAAGCGGACGGTATAATATTGCATTAGCGAAATGATGCATTGATTGTTGTTAGGAGGTGCCACTGTGGGCTGACTTTGCGGTGGCGATCCGATCGTCCGCGCCGTTTCTTGGCTGTACGTTTCGAACTCTGATGGATAAAACCGACATTTCGTTTAAACATTTGGAGCATGCTGGTAACCCACGTTACCACCTCAACTTCTTTACTTTTTGGCCATTTAATTTTTAGTTAACCCATTTAGGTAGGGTTTTTTTTCATTTTTTTGATATCTTAGCACTAAAAGAACATAAAAAAGGTTGAGTAGTCTTGAATATTTATCATAAAAGTTTTATAAATAAAGAAATATGAAAAAACAGCCATTTTTTCGGAAAAATTCATTATCGACCAAATTTTTAAGATTATTTCTTGAAAACTTTATACAAAGGGGTTTTCGGGGTCGTTTATTAAAATGGTTCAATAGAAAAATGTGTGCTTTAAAGGGTTAATGTTGAGGTGATAAAGTACACAGAGAGAACAAAATAGTCATTTTAGGAGCCAACCATATTTTTATAATTCCTCCAACGCAAGTTATGGTTGACCTAACAATGTACATTGTTGGAGGAATTAAAAAAATATGTTTGGCTCCTAAAATGACTATTTTGTTCTCTCTGTGTATAAGATGTTTTTAAAATAATAAGAAACGAATTGCGTTATTATTGTAGCGTTTATTTATGGGTAAAATAGGAATTTTTCAAATATTGGCGTTGTTGAAATCTTTCTTTGTCTCCAAATGTACCAAAATTAAAATGTGTGTACAAGCATGAATTAATTTAAAGCGATTATTGCGGGCTTTTGAATAATAAAATCTCACTTTGTTCTTTTTTTAAAATAGATATTTTCCTGTTTACGAAACAAGTCGGGTATAAAAAAGCGAATCGAACGACTCGTTACAAGGGTTTGTATGGTTGATCGAACATACATTATCCATATAGTAATTTATCCGTGTAGGAGATAAGGGGGAAAATAAGTATAATTAGATGTGAAACGCGCGATGAGGCCGTCTCTTTGTTTGTGTCACAAAAATAGTAAACGTAACAGTTGAACGTCAAGCAGAGTAACAGCCACTTTATCGCTATTTTATTCGATTCTGTTGTCGTCATAACTCGGAGAGCTTTTCGCGAGTGGGGGAAAAAAATTCAAGTACTTACTTTCAAACAGCATGCATTTTCTTTTCTTTAACAAATGCATCGGTGTTTTGGAACAAGTAATATTCTACCGACTGAGGAACAGTAAGAAAGAAGAGAAGGAAGAAAGAAAAGCAAACATGTGGTACACACTGTTAAGTTCGTTGAATTATTTTTAACCAGTCCTAGGTCAGCACTGCTCCTACTCGATACGCCGTTAATTTCGAAAACAACGGAGACATTTTATCATGTGTAACGAAATTTATTATTTTAACATGAAGCGTGTAGTAAAGAAACAAATTATTTAACATCTCGTTTAACTCTATTAGTAAAAAGCAATGACATATCGAGCAGGAGCGACCCCCAAGAAGCGTCAACGCGCATATAACGTGCTTTTAATACGCGTTTTATTGCATTGGCTTTAAAACAACATTAATTGTGTGTTCAAAATGCGCAAATTTGTTTGGGTATATTTGAGATATATAATTTTATATAATTCTCTATATTTATACACGCTTATGCATGAAAAATTATGCATAGGAGGTCAATGGTACAGGTTTTTGGAATGTGCTGCCACAATATGCACTAAATGCGCATTTAATGCCGGACAAATGCGTGTATTAAATGCAAATTTAAATGTACATTTAAAGCACATTATACGCGCATTGGCGCTTTTTGGGCCTAGGCATAATTAAAAATGACCACGATCCATAGTAATAAATAGGGCTGTATCTTCGGGGAGGCACAAAGACGCGCCACTTATTAATTTTCGAGGAAAATAAAGAGCTAGGACTAGACCAGGATTCGAACCTGGGATCTTCCGCTTGCTGGGCGAATGCTCTTCCACCTGAGCTATTCACGCCCACCCTTCTCGCTTACCTACTTAATTTTACTGATTGTGAATAAAGTAGGAATAGTATATGGCGCGACTTCGGAGCGATGCGTGGTATCTCACTCAATGGTTTGGTAATGACTCAACGAATTTAATGATGTAGACGCCGGACATTTGCTCTTTTATTTCCACACTAGAGAAAGATACGGAATTCTCGTCACTCCTTCGAGGTATTGATATTCAATGCAAGCCTTTGAGCCACTGGATATTTATGCGCAATATAAGTCGATTTTCAGCGATAAGATTGGAATGACAAATCCCGTAAAGAAGCATCTAAATCAGGCAGCAGGGCTGTCGTTAAAATTAAGTATTCTTGCGAATTACGCGGTTCTTCCGATCGTTACGATCGCAAACTCCAACAATACGTCGCGTTCCTTCCGCGTGTCGTTTCGTCGTGATCGTCTCAACAATGCAATAATGACCGTCTCAACAATGCAACAATAGTGAACTTGGACCAAGTTCTAGCATCGTGGACACAGGCCTTAAGAGAATTCATATCTATTTCTTCAAATCTAGCAAATGTTTCACTAAAAATGTGGTAGATTCGAAGAAGCTTGATTTTAACGTATCTCATTTGTTTAAATAAATCTGGTTTCTGGGTGTCCTTGGGCAACATAAATTTGCGCTCATCGACGAACGAGCCGTCGCGAATCCGGCATGTCAGCCCGCGATATTTTTCACGTAATACCGTCGTCCGGTCGCGCGACACGCTCTCGCATAAGCGAAACGCGTCGGTAACTGCAGCCGGGGAGACGCGGTCGACTTTACGATCACGAGAAACCATGCCACCCTCGGCGCTCCTGGTTCTTTTATTCGGTCCGTCCGACGTCGAGCTCCGTAGCCGTTTACTGCCGCGTTTTAACGTCGCATAAGTGACGCGGGGTTCTAGGACGTCTGGAACCCGCGCTGCGGGGACGGTGGGATTTAAGTCTCCCGCCTCTCTTCGCTTCTCCGCGCGGCAGTTTTGAAAGCTGCCACCGCCGGCGGTTGCACCCCGAAGTGGCACCGAGAACCTGTCTCACGACTTGCGACTTCCAGCGCGAGCACCGTAACACGAGGGTGGTTACGGTTTCCGAGTCGCGGTTACGGCAGCGCGCGCGCGGAATATTTTAGAAAAAGGTGCATACTCCGAAGGATCGCCGGCATTTCTTATTCACGGCTGCGCGAACTCGCCGTGTTGCACGTATCTATCATCCATGTCGACCGCAATTCTGCTGTTTCGCTGCCGCGGTCCCGGCTGCGTTATGTTTGCACGGCTTGTTTGCGACGGGAGGGCGTCAGCGCGGTCGAAAAAGTGACCGGCGGTGATTTCGCGGAAGTTAAACAGAGTGGAAAGTGAATATTGTCTAGGACGAGGGTCGAAATTGCCGGCCGTCGACGCGATCAGTCGCGCGTTTTAATGTCTTTAACGCGTAACATGATGATTCATATTTCCGCCGATTGCATGCACGCTGAGTTGATTAACAAATACACTAATCACATTCTATGTTATTCCGAACTGCTTCTCCCTTTCATCATTTTCGGGATTAATCTTAATTCTGACATATAATTATTTTTATACAAATCGCAGGTAGAATTGTTGACAACTCTGACTTTAACCCGCGATTTAAGTCTATCTTAAACTAATCGGATCCTAAAAGGGCTTAGTCCTAACATAGTTAGTTCAGGTTTACTTGACTCTTAACTTAAACTATAAAGTAAAACTTTATAGCAAATAGGCAGTCTAAAACAGCTTTTTGGTGCTGACAAAATGTTAAATTATTTTCAATTTGTTTGAATTTAAATTTGGGATTATTCTCAAATTGGACTTTTCTAATTATTACTTCGGGCAATTTTGATTTTTTACATATCCTTTTCCTTGAAAGCTGCTTAGAAAGCGTAATCGCAAAATTAAAAAAATGTGCTGGAAAATGTCAAATATAAAATGTGATTGTTTGTAAGGAAGACAGGGAATCTTTCTCCGTTTGACGGATCTCCGTGTGCACTTCACTATCGATCAAGTAACTTGAAAGTGAAGATCGATAGGCACGGTCCACATAGGAAACAAAAGAGGTTTATTTCTGAAGCACTGATAAAGTCTTGGAACTCCCAGTACCGCCGGAAGTACTCTCCTTAATATAAACCGGTAATGTACAACTTGGCAAAAGTCGGATCGGCCTGCTTGCCACTGGCACGGCTGCATAGAATTAAATAAGCTAGAATACAAAGATTGTGTTAAATGCTGCCTGAAATTCGATTTATGTATCTTTTTACGAATTCCGCGCACGAATGCCAAAAATTAGAATTGCTGTGTTCCACAGTACGATCCCAAATACTGCCAAATCTCCGAAATCTTATTGTTGAATATGCGCCGAGACGGAGAGGAAATAATAAATGTAATTTCAATAAGACGAAACAAAAGGAGGCCATTATTAAGAAAAATGAATGTACATACTTATATGTGTATTATTTTTGTACGATCAATGTTTTATGTAATTTCGTTGGAAATCAATTCTTATTTGTGCATCAGCATAAATAAATAATACAGTAACATTTTAATAAGAAGATATTCTTCATTCCATGGGCACAACGTTGAAATGTTTCCGCTTTTGCGAGGTAAGCAGCGGGGAAATGCAAATTTCTCTGTTCAGAGAGGCGATCTCCCTTCTAAAGTAAAACGAGAGTACTTTACCGCATAATTTTTTGCCCATTTTGCTGATTTATAGTCTCGGGTCGACTTCATTGCTAGTCGATTCTTCTCCGAAGCCGGTACATAAATGAGAAGCCCGGTTATATCCATTACTTACAAATCTCTCATCGCCAATCGATTTCTATCTCTTTCGACCGTATTTTGTGATAATTGGAATGACAATAAAGAAAAGACAAAGAAATACACGGATATGACGAAGGACACGTTGTACATCTACGTCGATATTTATATATCGCTGTACATGTGTTATGTCCAATTCCACCAATGTAGTCTAATTTTAATCTCGGTTTAATTTACTTTCCATCTTTTCCCAACTGTTAGAGCTAGAAAAAGATTTAAAAAAAAAGGTGAACCGAGATTAAAGGTGATCTGCATTGATAGAAGTGGACATTAGACCCGGTTTTTCCAACGTCGTTTAACTTTAAGCTTACAATCAGTTCAACTCATACTTTGTCTCTTCCTAGGGGGCAGATAGAGATAAGGGATAAATTAAATTAGAGCTTAGTCGACCAATGTTCGCTGTCCCACCAGGAGTTCATTTCTGCAAAAATCAATTTGAATATTAATTGATTGTGAAAATTGTGCAGCTTGATGACATTTCATACAAATATTCGATACTTCGTGATTTGTTCTATTTTTGTAAACGCAATTTTATAAAAATAGCAAAATATAAAAATAACCGTGGACTGATAAACGATAGCCAACGTAATCAACACAGTTCGCGGCTGGCACAGCATAAAGATCTCATACGCGGCCCGGAGGGTTTCATCACATTCGATTCGCCGGTGGTAGCGCTCGAGGTGATTCCGTGCATTCCCTCTATTTACTGCAGGTGCACGCTTTCCTACGACGACGCGAGCACACACGATACAAGCCGGGAACATGTATATAAACGCGATAAATCGCCGACACGCGTTCGTCGGCGGTGTGTGAAGCTTCCCGCTCGGATCGCTCGTCGAGTAGATCCGTCACGAATGCAGACGCCCACAGCGATGCATGAAGTGCATCGCGGTGCCGGTTGCACTCGTATTTCACGAAGTTCCCCGGTGCTTCGTCTACGTCATTTTTTCCTCGGGGCTCGCGCGCCGGAAGAGTGGAAATCGTCTCTCTGCGGAATGAGTTCCTGATACAGCCGAGCGGTCGGTGGATTTAGACGATTCGCGATCTACACCAAGGGAAGGCGAAACAGAGGAACGGTATAATTTATCGACTTCCACGTGTGCGGGATACCGCGGCACATCGCGCGGCCGTTAAGAGTTTGGTTCTTATTAACGTAATGAAATTTCAATGTAACATCTCGTCCGCGTGATAAATCATTCCGCTGGCTGGGGCATATTGTATCAGTGATCGATCAGCGGATTAACCGCGAATATATAACTGCGTCCCTTTAATACGTGTTTTTAGCGAATTAAACGTTAGGCTTTTATCCGAAGGAGTTTAATCGTGTATATAGGAGACGCGTATATTACGTAACATTTTCTATAATGTCAAATAGACGTATAGCGATTAAATTTTTTAGAAATGTCTTATACAGTCGGGCTGGATTTTTTTAGTGTCTATGTGTATAATACTTTTGCGTATGCATTGTGCAACCAGCGGGCCGATAACTTTTAGACTTGAAACACAGTCCGAGCTGAAATCCGATAGTACACAGAGAGAATTTTCTCATAAGGCCTGTGTCCACGTTGCTGGAACTTGATCCAAATTCTAGTTCCGAGAAATGTGCAGCCAATCAACTTGTAGCTCTTATGGAATAGCTGCGAGTTGATTGGCTGCACATTTCTTGAAACTAGAACTTGGGCCAAGCATCGTGGACACAAACCTTTAAAATTTATCCTGAAAATCATGCGATCGTGGGACAACGTGAAAATTTTTGAAAATTTTACCATGTATTTTACTAGTAGAAATTGGCTCGGTCTAGTTGTATTACGTCTATGGTTACCAGCATGCTTCAAGGGGTTAGTCAGTTCGACTACCGAAACACATGTCTTTGTATACTAATTTCAATTTTAATCGAGTTGGTAGCACACAGAAGCACAATATGCTTAAACATCTTTCCTCCTCTAAAGTGAAATCGTTGCTTAAAGATTGTGGCATTATTGTACGCATAAATTGCTGTATCGTACAACAAATTTGACCTGTTATATTGTATTTAATCTGCTCGCAGCAAACGTCGAATCCCCTTCCTGTTTTTCATTATGGTAATGTTTAACATCGGACGGAAAGTCGCTCTCTGGAAGTGTTTAGTCGTCAAATCCATTGAAGAGCATCCTCAAAGCGATCGCTCGGGGGCGTTTTCTAGCACATACCGACACGCTCTCCTAACGTGAATTCACGCTCCAAGTCGCGCCACTCGACTTCTGTCGCTTTAAGCCGGATCGGGCCGACGTTTCTGAACCGAGAGGCAAGATCGCTACTTATCTACGATCTAGCTATTCTGTGGATCAGCCCGCGCGGATCCGAGAGTCGATGGGTACGGTGGCTGCGCGCTGGCGGTTGGGCGCGGGGAGGGCGCACAATGCCCGGTATCTCCCACCCTCCGCTGACGAGGGGATCCATCTAGCCACCAGCCATCGGTTTCTTTCTCCATCCTCTTAACGGCGACCATCAATGTGCCTTAGTCGCTCGCGGAGCCCACTCCGGGCGCATCGTTATCTCAGCCGCGATAAGCCCCGCAGGAGAACAGATGACGAGTATTTTTTCGCCCGGGCAAATCTATTTTAAATTCTCTTCCTATCCCCCGTACTGCGCGCGCGGGGGCGGCCGTAAACGACACGGCGGTATTTCTCCCGCCAGCTTCTCGCGGCATATTAATTTCCGATAAATCAGCATCCGCGTTCCGCGCCCGCTTTCGTTTCACCGCCCCCTCCCACGTCCGCACGCACCCTTATTATGCCCCGGTTCCCGCGGCGAAGACGCGCGGCGATCGAATTGCGGTATCAGAATCTCATTTCGCGGCGAGACGACGCTATCTCGTTGTTTCACTTCCCCCCCCTCGCGGCGATACCGCGTGGGAAAACGAGAAGGTGACGCGATGCGCGACGGTGTTTCCGCTTGATGCGAAACATTACGACAAAGTCGATCTACCTCGGATGGATTGTGCCGGGGCAAAAAGCTACGGATGATCAAGCTCATCTATTTATCTCTGCCTCTAGGGGGATTATAAAAATATATTTAAAAATGTACATAAAATGTATAAAACATGTATGTATATTAAATGAATAAATCTTTACATAATAGGGACGTAGATACATGGGAGAAATGCAATAGAAGTATTTGTTCGAAAGGTATAATTTCATCACTAATATTATTATGGAAATTAAATAGTATTGTAAATATGTAGGTTTACCGATGGAACATATTATATTATAATATTCTCATATTTTAATGTGAGCATATTGTATAAATATATCAGATATACACACATTCATTGCAGCAAAATTAATTATGAAAGCTGAACGAATGGTCTATTTACTACATTCTTCTCTTTATTTGTCTCTTTAATTGAAACGGTGCGGTTTTCGCCCTCATGGCTCCTGCCCACTGGACGCGGTATCGTTGCCGCGTCCAGTGGGCCGGAGCCATCACGCCCAGAAAAAAAGATTAAAACCTAATCTATAATGTGCTCTTTGCATCTAGGTATGAATTCTCTTAGAAATTTCAGTCGTAATAAATAAAATTTTGGTTAAGGCGAAGAAGTAATTTCTTTGAAATGAAATAGAAGTCTAGTGAGGTGAAAATTCAAAGAAATTTGTTTGATTTAGAAGAAACTTTTGTCTGAGTGTAGTTTATATTGTACTAGCTACGTACGATTGTCGCTCGCAGAAAGTGAAGAAAGCCGTTACTTGTGTGCGTTTTAGGATTTCCATGGAATAGCCACTCACGATGACCAATACGACATTTTTTCGCGTCATCCTGGCGCTCTTGGGGGGCACGCACGTTTTGTGCTCACAGCCGTCGGCGTCTCCAACTGTGAAAACCGGTGAGTACCTTTACAACAGACTCGATTACTAGCGTTATACCACTTTTATTTGTCCGCTGATATCTCCCGTCGCGCGCATTGAGATCGAAAGTGCCATTAGTTTCCTACTTCGCGTTCCGATGCAATAAACGCGCGCATTTGCAGCTTTATCAGCGGCGATTTTTTGACAAGATAGCACGCGGAATATTGCACCAAGTATTATTACGCTGAAAATAATGCCGGTATAAATTTATAGCTACCGCTAGGAATGCACGCTATTGCATCGGAAATTAAATCTTTCGTGTCGAATTGTAGCAACATCTATCTCTTCGCTACTTCGCGCGATTATTAATGGCTCCAATTCGCGCGATGTTACATGACCCGTCCTTTATCAATTAAAGTGTGCGCATTCAACGTCGGTGAAATTAATAAACAATTTACAGCTGCGAAATAGAGGTATCTGTATTTTCAAAGTTTTCCATGTGGCGCCGCTGTGTACCGTAAATCACAAATATGAAACAACGATCCTTATTACGTTCAATGTACGTCGAGATATCTCGTTATTCTGAAAGAAGTAAGGTAGCAGATGAATTTGGGCTAACTTCTCTAATAATATATCTTTAAAACATCATTTCGCCAGGAAAAACATGCAACGGGAGTGCAAGCCGTGTGTACGCGCTGACTGCATTAAAATTCCACAGTAACTCAGTGATCTTGGTTTCTACGAGGTTCTTAGTCATATTTTTATGAAGATGTAAAGCTACCCTCGTCAGCTTTGTTCCATTTCCAATAATCATTGTAGAATGGAATTATCATGCAAATGAAAGCGTAGCATAATGGCTCTGTATGTAATTAACGAGTGTCCCAGTCTTTCGTAACAGAGTGAAGCTGTGAAATGGTGACGATAAAATATTCGCGAAGGCAACGAACTGAGGCGGACGGTAAACGAGTAAGTCCGGGGAAAGTGACGGTAATGCGTATGCACTGTTCCGAAAGATAGGATGTCCGTCTTGTCGCTGTAATTTTTCTGATCAGATATCCTCGTTCCGTCTCCAACGTGGCATAATGAAGTAAATTACCGAAGAGAGTAAATGGTTGAAAATAAATAGCTGCAAAGAAATGAGATAAATAATTAAAATACTTTTGCCACGCTATAAATATATATGCCTTTCTCTATTTTCATTCTGCTTCTCTGTATTAATTAGCTGTATTAATTAAACCTAATTGAGCGTGATCGACGAAGGAAATTGGGATACATTAAATAGCTAAACAGGCATTATGGAGGAGAAATGTTTTGTTTTCATTTAAATTACAAAACTGTTTCATAGATTAAATCTATTATTATACTATTTTAATTAATAATAATGAGGAAGCAGCTTTCCTCCCATTTCAACGCCTAGATAACCTTTCCAATTATTCTGAATTCATTGCTTTAATTATTCGGTTTAATTTACGGAAAATACTATTCATAACTGTATGCAATTAATCGGCATTTCGAAATGTGAGATGATATAAATGATTTAACTTTTCGCTAAATTTTGCATGGTCATAAAACTGAGCTAAGAGCAATCAATTCACAGGTAACTCTCACGGAATTTAATTCGATCATCGAATCCGCGATACGATGTTCTCACATTTTTCCAGATAGCCTCGGGAGCGAATCGGTGTGCTTTTAAGCGTAATTTTCATTCATTACTTATGAAACCATTAATTCCGCATCGAAAACCCGCTGTGTTTTTACTCGTGTGTGTTCTGTTTAAAACCGCGTTTTTATCTCGAGAATTTTACATGGCCGTATTCATACAACGCTGTTCAATGCAGTTTTTAACCACATATCAATGTGCTCTGGCTGATAAGCAGAGCATTTGTGTTCCTTGATTCCTATCGCGCACACTTCAATTTGCACTCGCAAACTGTGCGTAATCTGATTGATTCATTACTGCAAATCCGCGCACTTTATTTTCGCGAGCGACGCGCCCGCGTATCGGTTTCGATGTGAATGACTTTGCCGTGGCCTTCCTTTTTCATACCGAGAGTTTGATGAAACGATCGATTCTCATTTGCTGTTCCCCAACAGTGCAATTTTCAGAGAAAAAAGCTGGCCCAGATTTCACCTCAACTGTTTGCCGTAGTTTCGTAATTGATAGACGAAGGCCTAACGTTATTATTCCACTAATATCGTGGCGTTTTAGAATTAATTAAATTCACGTTTACGTCGATTACCCTGGGTATTGTTGCTAATGTGTTTCGTAAGTTCGAACACCCGAACACGTGACATACTATGCATGTGATGGCAACAGAGAATTAAAGCCAACGGTACACAGTACTATTTTTCCTACTGGATTGCTTACGAGAGCCAATCAGGATTTAGCCCCTTCAGTCACCCGATCTAAAGCTCTGCATCCTGATTGCCTCTCGTAAGCGATCGAGAGTAGGAAAAATAGTATCGTGTGCCCGTTGGCTTAAGATTCATTCAAGGAAGGACTATAAACTGTAGACTTAACTATAAACTTCATTTCCTCATTTTGTAAATTGTACAACATTTTCTACGCTAACAGAAATGAGTTCTCTTCATGACTTTTTATAATTACGGAAAGAGAAATGTAGCTGCCGTAGCTAAAAACTGCATGTGTGGGCAGCTAATATTTAGTTGCGATAGCTACATATTTTGCTACCGTGCCTATTGTGTTAGGTGCAACGGCAAACCCTCTGCTATGATTTACAAATTTATAATTATGGCAGCAAAATGTTTTTAGCCACGATTAGCTACGGTAGCGAAACAGTTTTGTTTTTCAGTGTTTGTTTAATTTTTGTGCTCAATTGCGAGCAATTAAGAATTGTACGGTTTACAGGAAAGCTGCAGGGAAAACTTGCGGAGATAAATAACGCTATAAATTTTGACTTGCTAACGCGGGGGAACATCATTTATCAAGTCAAAACTGACAAATAACATAGGAAGTGGCGGGGCTGTATCGATTCGTTCTACATATGGCGCAACTTTCGCGAAAATCAGCACACCTTTCTATCGGGAGAAACCCGAAGAAAAGCTTCTCGAACATTGCGCGTGATTTAATGGCGTCGCTGTACCGTAAGTTTGTTACAACGCATAAATTTCGCGTCATTATGAGGCTGTTTGCGATAATTGCGTCGCGTCGCGGGCAACGACTTAAAAGGTCTTCTAGGGTAATTAATTATTGCCGACGAAGGGTGAGGAAGGTGATAAACACGGCACATCTGCAGTTCGCTAACCAAGAGGCACACGAACAAGCCTCAGATATTGCCTCGAAGATTGAAGGAAGCCGTGACGAGATCCGGTGGATGCTGTGCTGTTGGATCGGCAAAGACGTAGCGGCGCTGTTATAAGCCATCGGCCGCGGCGCAGCGCGTTCTGTTTTTGCAATACAAGTTTTTCCAATTCCCAGCAACATATACACTATTTTTCCCAGGCTATTAATTAAAACAGCGAGTCGATTGACGTAGTTGGTAGTTGATATCGAATTTTTTTTTATGACGTCTGTTATCGCGAACGATATTCTTCCCCAATATTTTTTATTCTGCTAAATGTCGACGTGATATTTGCATACTGAGCTCACGACAAACACGGCCGAACGGTTTTAACGTTGTCGATTTTAGTAAATTGACAACGTTACGATTCGTATTTAAATGAATTAAACGCGACGGCGCGTATTAAAATGGGTTTTCCGCTTAATGTGACATAACTGATCGTTAAGTGATGGTCGTTGACGATGTACAGCGATAATATTATAATTAGCGATAATTCTTCGTATTTGACTTTCTTAATATTTTACAGTCATTACGTCATCGCGTCGACGTGGACGCAGGGAAAGAGATTGTCAGAAATTTTATTTCCTACGTTTACAGAGAAATGATATCGCGGCGTATTTCGAAAACTGAACTTCTATGACGAGCAAATACGAGTGCATAAGAAGTCCCGATAAACGCGATCGTTGTTTACGTTTCGTGCAGTCGATATATCAAGCGACCGATGACAGCAAGTCGGAATATTGCTCGGGGTGTCTTTTTTTCTTGTCGACCGTGTCCGCGCGCTCTTACTCTTCTCGAGATTATACGTGATGGCGTGTATAATGCAGGTCGCGCCAGTCCGACCCCGATATCCACAGCAGCGGGGTGCACGTATACAATAACCCTCCCGCCCTCCAGTCGACGCCTCCACCAATCTCGAGACGCGATAAAAACTAAGATTACTGTGCAATGCAATCAGCGGCGTACCCGGTGTTCTTTCAGATTAAAACGCAGTCCGAGATTACCGGTCGAAACTATTGTTTTGCCAAGAGCATTCTCCGCGAGTGAGATTGCGTCTCGGTTAGCCAGATGCAAAACGCGCGGGGAGATTTTGAAGATCGGGATCAACTTTAGAAAAATCTACAACTGTCGTCTCTCCGTTACGTGCACTCCAGCTGCATCCTTACGCTCGCGTGCGCACATGCACGTCACGTATTCTTTTGAGTATCAAAAATTCGACATGTGTCAGGAACGATAGCTTCTTGTGTTTCCCGTGTTTGCGTCGGAGTAAAAGATTTTAAGAAACGCTCAAGTCAAATTGGATAAATTCTCACTTGCATCCGACGCAATCATATCGATACGTATAGCAGTAAAAAAGTATGATGGGTTACTAAATAGAGGCTTTTCAATTTTTAATCCTTTAATCTCACAAAATTATATGCGTTATATAAAATATGGGCCAAATGATTTTCGACTTTGCCTCCGGTGCTTGCGTTTGATTGGAGAAATCATAAACAGCTTAAAACAAAGTTTAGCAGCTGTTGCATAGTGTGTATGCTCGAGACTCAGCAATGCTAAAAAGAAGGGATCGAATATATATTTAATGCAAACAAGCAATGTTTAGAAAAGTATCTAAGAAATTAGAACACACAAATGTTTCAACATTAGAATAAACAAGTCTGTATTTTTTGTTCCTTAAGATTTAAATTTTTATCTCGTAGCTTTATACGTTATTTGATGAAAATTTAATTTTTATTATAAATGTTTTTCTATCGCAAAAAAATAGCAGCTATTTGAGGAAATTTTTAGCTCTATTAAATATCATTATCCTAGTGGTTTAGCAAATATTTAGACCAACATACATTCCAAAACAGAATGTATTAAAGCACGATACACGAGAGATCATTTAAATGCGTCGTAATGAGCGTCGCATTCAAAGGGGGCTAATATCAAAATATGGAACGGGTGCAAAAACCGGAATATATGCGTATAATTGTGTAAATGTGCAGCCCGTAATACCGTATGGTTTAAAACAATAGGGTTATCATAATGCGAAAATACGTAATAATTTGGCGGAACAATTCTGGACTTTATTCGTGTTGTTCGTGACCCTGATATAAATTCTCGGATAAAAACACACAGAAAATTGAACGGCGCGAATATGTAAAATAAATTAGGAAATAAACTAAAACGCTTGATTAATATAAATAAATTGAACAACAGGCAACTATAAATTTACTGATTTAAAAATAGTGGTGTAAGATGATAATTTATATTTTCGCGTGTTAAAACGCTGCTGCTAAAAGAATTATTATTAAAGAAAGAAATGATTGCTATTATTTTTTAGTGAAATTTAATCGAAAATTGCAATTTAAATGTCTCTCCCTCGTTAGTATAATTAAGTTATGTACGTTCATTTCGTATTTTAAATATCCATTCGAAATTTTGTTAATGATATTTTCAATATAATTGCAGCGAACAAAGATGTCCTGTTGCAAATTTCATATGGTATATGAAATTCGCTAAAATTAATGGTTATTTTATTCATACCAGCTCGCTTAGAGATTCCCTTAGTTCCGCGGCGCATTTTATATTCCAATTGTCTACGACAGACGTTCGCCATTAATCATCGCGCCGCGCGAACTATCGAGACTTCGATTTAAACCGGCGATAGAGGCGCGATCGCATTTCCTATCCATCTATCACCAGGCTGCTTCCAAATCGAGGAAACTGAGCCGGTTTAACGAGGGATCGCTCTTACGGAGAGCATGTTAGATGTAATCTGTAACAGCATTAGAGCAATTTAGTTGGCAAAGCGGACTTAGCAAACTTCGAATCTCATCTCATATTTTATATTTCATATTTTACGTTATCATCGGCCTTTAGCCCGCGATACCATTTATTCGCATAATGCCGTAATCGTCTTATCTTTTTATTAAAGATTAAAGAAGGATTATAAGAATTGCTCGAGTCAATATCTCTCCGGCTAGCTTTTTTTTTTGTCCGGAGCAACCCGAAAATTCCCCCAGTTTAAGCGATGTGAAAATAATCCGGATACAAGAGCGACCCGGAGGGGTGCGATCCGTCGTAACAATCTAAATAGGAATTTTGCGTACGCGCGAGCAATTAGGTAAGAAAGTCTGACGGTCCGGATGTGAGAAAAGGCAGAATCATCTCAATGGCCAGATCGAGAGGTCTAGATCGTTGCGCAGGGTACAGGCTAATGCATAAACAATGCGCCGTTTATCCGCGTTGGGGATGCAACCCCAATGAATAATAAACTACCCTACAGACATGCGGATAGATAGACCCGGTCTGCTACGGAGAACAGTGAATGTGGGTGGAGGATTATCGACTAGGAAGTACAACCGCCGCTCGTGCACGCTGGATCAGGCCAAGTGTGAATATTATTGCCCCCGAGATTCTTTAACGCAGAGATTTAAAGCGAGTCCGCTGCGACGACGCATATATAAGCAGCGCGACAAATGCCTTTTGATAAGACATTTCGAGAAAAGAAAGTTGAGGACTTCCCGTTTCCAACCTGTTCTCTCGGTAACGATAAACAAATATTAGTGTAACAATGATATAATTACAGCTAATGTTAATATAATGTTGAGTGACTATTTGTTTATCATTATTGTAATATTATCCTAATTCTGCCGCTGTAATACATTTGTCACGTGAACTAGACGTAAATAAGCGACTTGATATATAAAATGAAAAATATAATTTTTATAAAGAAGATTCTTGAACTCTACCACTCAAGCGTCTGTCTAAAATAATCGATAATAATGTGCATTCTGCTTGAAATGAAGTTTAATTCTGCATATGATAATTGTGAAAAACAAAATGGTCGATTTCTGTATTCGTGATCTGAGATGAAAATTAAAAGAAAACCCGAATCACGTTTCTGCAGGCAGTTTTTCGCGTGTCGCACAAGTTTTACGAGAAATTGATATGTCGAGCGAACTTGAGGGTAAACTTATTCAGATTCTCTGTTTATTCAAATCTCGGTATCGGTTTATCTTTGTTCGCTTATATGACAGATGGATCTATTGCCACATTCAATTTATATCCGTCTCGGCGTAATACTTTATCCATTGTCATGTTTCCCCGCTAAGAGGTCGTCATGGTATGCTTTCAGTTATGGTAATGTCACAGATAATACCGCGGGATATCGAGTAACGGCTTTACCGCTGCTGAGCGTTAGTTTATTTTATCCCTTTATTTCGTTGCCGCGGATGCATCATTATTTCTATCCGCGGCGGTTTTGACTCGGCTTTCTGGACGCGCGCTTTAAAAGAAATAATTCAGAATTGAGAATAAACGCAACGGGGCATTCCGGGAAAGCCTCTCATTTCCCGCGTCTTACGGATGGAGCGGTGTTTGTGAACTTGTATGGAACTTTAATCCCGCGAAATTGCTTCGCATCTATGTCAGCGGGAAGTTTAATATCATAATTGAGCGTGGCAGTAGAGTGGGCAATAGAGCCCAATGAAAGAAATCCCATTGGAATCTAGTTTCTCCGTAACTTGCGCGCATGTTGAAACGTTATATACCCCTGAGAGATTGAATTTAACTGGACATTCATTAGGATAAGATTACGGATTATCCTGTCTTGCCTCGGTAAAGAATAATGGCGAACGCACGAATCCCTCTCGGAGATAATTTATCTCGCGGGCAAGAAGAATATACGATAAATGTAAATTTCGCCTACCCCGCCGCTTCTGTGTTAATCCTCTGGAATATCCTTTACAAATCTGTAATCTCGAGATATTTCGTTTTTTTTTTTAAAATGCATTTCGTTTTGGGACTCTTCCATAAATTGCGTTAACGCGACGCAAGAAGCCGTCACCGGCTTTAGATGAGACGAGCGTTAGTTTAGGAAAATTATTACGCGAAAATTTAAGCGAGGGCAGGTTTCGTTAGTCGGGGGTGTTTCTTCTGGGCTGTATTAGCACGCATGAGCACGCTTATGCGGCAAACGATGTAGGGTCGGAATTATTCGGAGAGTAAGCGAGTTTTCGCGCGACAAAGTGATAATCACTTGTTTCGCGCGACTGTCTCTCTCTCCTCTCTCGCTTTTTTGACCCTATCCGGCGATAGTGCTCTCAACCGCAACTGTACTGATGGAGTGCGCATTACGTGTGCATCCGATGCACGTACACCGGGCTACGCCCGGTTACCGCGAAAACGCCAACGGTAAAGTAGCGAACGAGATAGCGAAGTGCAAAGTGAAATTAAGTGTGTACGATTTTGCTCTATTTCCGTACGATGCTCGCTCGCCCCTCGCTCGCACCTCGAGCGTGAATTGAAACTATTGTTCACCCCCAGCGGGTCGATGGATGAAACGAATTTTGTAGTTTGTATAATGAGGGAGTCTGCCAAGGCTTTATGCACGCGTGTAAACATACTTCATCGCGTTGCTTCGTTTGTATCTTTTTTGTTCAATTAAAAGCGCGAGCGATTGAAAGAGGAGCTCGATAAATTATAGAGGGACAAAGGTAGTCGAGGGTGACCGAGAATCGGGCCGCGTAAGTGCGCGACCAGAGGCGAGCATGGTGCGATCGGAAGTAAAGAGAAGTAAACGATTTCAAGTGCGAGGGAGAGAAGAGACGGCAAATGGAAGGTTTTCCTTTAACGCGATAAAATGTGATCCCCATTTTATCAAGTTAAGGTAATCCACTTATTTTGAACCGGCAACGAGGTTGGATTGGGGGAGGGGGAAGATAGTGTACTGGCGCGAGAGGGTGCGACGAGATTATGCAGGTGCTAAGCCCGCGATAGGAAACACTGTCTTTTAAATTAATTTCGGAGGACGCTCGCGTAGCGTCGTCGTGCGCTCGCGAAGTCAAGTTATTTGCCACCCTCGCGCGCGCGCGCGCGCGCACGTAATGCATACCACCTCGTCTATTACCGCACGGCCCGTCCCCCCGCGTCACCTGCCATTGGACCGGTTCCAATCGCGAATTGAACCGTTCGTAAATGTTGAACGTGAATTATGGCGTTTATTTATTTTAGCCTGTTTCGCGTTTCGGCTCCCGTGCCCATTCGTACCAAACTGTCGGTCTAATTGCGCCCTCGGAATCAGCACTTAGCCGGTCTGTCCGGTTACATAGCGGCGATGGCTCACCCTGATTGTGACTGATTTGGCCAGAGGAGGACAGTCGCCGCGAGTGAATAAAGATAATAATTATCTTGTATCGGTTTATATTTGTATCAAGAACGAAAGTAAAGCTAGCGGCACATGCACCCTCAGGGGTGCATCAGAGGTGCATCAGGAAGGATTTCTGTTACCGAGACAAAAAGTATTCTTGACGCGCTTATATTTCTCACAACCTCATTTAGCATAAAAATAAGACAATATCAAAATAAAATCACTAATTCTTATTCTCCTCTATCGAATTAAACAAGATTGACTTACTATATTGAGACAAGAATCCCTTTCTAAAAAAGAGATGTTATCAGCGCGAATGTCGTTAATATCAAACAGTTGAGGCCTCTTTCCCGCGAGGCCGATTGGTTTTCTCGAAGCGCGGTATGCATCACTTCTCTTTTAGATTCATATGTGAATGAAGATTTGTGATTTAGTAATATACATTTGTATGCATCAACTATTGAGGTAAAATCTTGAATCTTAGTAATTAGAATTTAAGTAACAACGATTTTTCTTTCGAAACATTTTCTCGATTGAACAGAATTAAATCGTTAATTTAATCAATACCAATAAGTCCGCAGAATGATACATAAAACGTAGTAACAGTCACGGAACAAAGTAATGTAAAATATTAAGTACAGAATTTTGAATTTCGTAGGCGGGACAACGAACTCTCAACGTTTGTAGTTGTTTTTCTCTCGGCGCGGTGACGTACTATGTTTTTGCGTGCCATCGTGTGCCTGAAGGTCGCCGCCCTATCATTCGCTCGCCGAACGTCGCGGCGACGCGTCGTGCCGACAGGCAGTGTCGAGAGTCGCGCTCCGTGCGTCGTATTACTTTCGCGTTATCGATTTCCAAGACGCGATCGCGATAAATGTGAGAATAAAACTCTAGTGATTTGTACACGTTTATTATTAATAAGTAACGTTTATTGACTAAATATTATAACTTGTGATGAAAAATAATTTGCACGTTCAAGTGGCGGCTTTTATCAACGTAGATTTCACGAGACTAACTCATCTAAAATATGAATGTAAACCGTGGTACTTTGTCGCGGTTGCATCTCGTTTACGCACCGCACTTTTAATTATCTGTCGATTTCGTGTAATCTGTTCCATTTTCGGGAAAAGAGAGAAGTTTGTGCGACTTCGCCGTTCGCGTTGTAATTCGCTCTGTCGTTGTTCAATGTTTCGTGTGTTTCGCGGTATCTCACATCGCGTACGGGAGTGCCCGAAATTTCGCGCGATCGATGATTTTCGCGAGTGTTGTGTGAGTGCAACAAGGAAATCTGAAAGGAGGAGGAGGCCGAGGAGGCATCGGGCAACAGCGGAGAAATCGGTAAGGTGAGTATCTTACATTTTTATGTTATTTGCTATTTGTGCAAAATAAAGTATCTGTTCTGTGTTTTTATTTTATTTATTCAAATGATTCGAACGAGGATTCGAATAGATGTTAGAGACAAAACCATACGTCTAAAATTTTGTGAGTTTATATTTAAAAGAAAGACTTTTTCAGTATTCTATATAATTATTTTAATAAATACCTATTTTGAAAAATATAAAATATAAAGTATATTTAATACAATAATTTCGATTTTACATAATTAGCCTATAATAATCGTATACATATTTGTATTGTTACAGTTTAACATATGCAGTTGACGATGGACAACTCTGTTGTTGCGAATCGTATCAGTGAGTGACAAAGTACTTTTTATTTTAAATTGACGTTGCGCATATAATTATTTCTTTGTATGTATACAAATTCTTACAAACATACAATGCTCGATTACAAACTGCGCGCGCGAAGCGCGCGTTTTGTCATTTCTAATAACTCGCATAAATGTAAGTTTATATATTCTTGCGTTTACAATAAATTTTCCCTCCATCTTACAACACACCAAGTTGGCACCGCGATATTTGACAAAAGACGATACATACTATCGTTTTATTCTAGATTTTAGAATTTTTCATTTAAGATTAAAATATTCCTTTCTCTATAATAAATATGATTGGCGCAATATTGATCCGATTTTATGATACATTCAAGTGTAATAGCATTGGATCCGGAAATTTTTTCGGTGGAGGTAATATTATACTATAATATTTTCCAATAAGGGATGCAGAGGTTTAGATCAGGTGACTTAAATCCTGATTGGCTCTCGTAAACAATCTATACAACATCGGCCAAACTTATATCACGTCTAGATATTCCGAGCATAATTTTCGTCAAAGTGCATCAAACGCTCCAAATTTTACAGTACACGGAGAGAATTTTTTCTTAAAATTTATCCTGAAAATTATGTAATCGTGGGACAACATGGCATTTTGAAGAATTTTATGAGGGTTTTTGGAAATTTTACTATACATTCTATTAGTAAAATGTATACAATTACTAGTGAAATGTGTATGGTAAAATATCAAAATAATCCACACATTTTACTAGTAAAATGTATATTTAGTAATTAAATTACATTATTAGTAAAATGTATATCTAGTAATTATATACATTTCACTAGAAAAATGAATTTCGATTGATTGAAACTTTTCTTTACACGTATCTTAAGGAGAATGTGTTAATCTTCTTCTATCAGTGACAGAGCTTTGCACATTGAAACGTCAGAATCCTCCCTCTTACGCGGCATTAAATTGCACGATTTGACTCTGTTTTGCATTATATATCGCATACGAATTCTCTGTACGTAATGGAAGAGAAACGCTTACGTACGATCGTGGAACAGGTCGGGCACTACCGGCGAACATGCGCGATCTTCATTACTATGCGCTCGCTATTATTTCGTATCAGAACATCGCCGGGCGGCGACGTAAAGTTTCAGACGTTGTCTGAGTAGTTTATGAATACCCGCGACGGCGAGATGATTGCGGGAAAGACGGTTTGGGGGTGAGGGCGACAGGGAGAGGTGGCCGGGAGAGAGGCGTTTATCAACCCTCTGTCCCCGACACGCGCATATACGCGCAGATATACATGCAGTCCGCTTCATATTCCTCGTGATGCTCTTCTTCTCGCACCCTCCATACGCGTACACGCGCTCGCGAGTCGTACGTGTACGTATGTATGGTCCCTCTTTCGACCTCATGTTCGAGCGCCCGCGTTCAACGCAGTCCTGGCCTTATAACTCAAACGCGGGGACCCCTTTGACTGGTACTCGCATACCAGATATTACTTTTACACATGTGATACCGCATCAGTTCCTGGAGACAAAGGGCGCGAATGTATGATGGCGAGAATGGGACTAGGTGTGGGTTAGTCGACGAAGTTCGCGCTTCAATTTCGCCGGGACCAGCGAGTAATTTTCTGCTTCTTCCTTTCGTGCCCTCTCCTCTTTTTTTGTTAATCTCCCGGCTGGCTAGCTTCAGTGGGCTCTCTATTGTGAATAAGGTTAAATATGATGAATCGCTATCGGGTTTATCAAGCCTAGGCTCCGTGCTGCGCGCGGTTTCGATATTCAGACTTTGTTACCTCCTCCATTCTTTCCTATTTTACATTATTTCATCTTTCTGCTTTTAGCATTGCAAATTTTTACCCCGATGTAATTATGTATTATTTTGCAATTAATTATATTATAAATATAATTTAATTAAAGAGTATAAATGCGATATTAATGCTTTAAGCAAAGCCACCTTTGATTGTTATAATAGTTTTTTAAGTAACAATTTACAAATAAAAATAACTGTCTAGGTTTAAATCCTGGCTGAGGTATTATTTTTCGCAATAAACCTAAAATTAAAAATTATTTAGACGCTAACATCCTGTCTTGGTTTTTACTCCTTTATTACTTCGAATTTCTGTTTTTTCATTAGAGCCTTATGAATTTTATTAATTGTAAAAATTATTGTTATATCGAAAGATCCAGGAAGCAAAGCCAGAGTGAATAAAATCAAACATACGCAGATGATGATATAGAATCGCCGCAAGACGAAATACAGGCGGCGAGGCTGTTACAGAGTTGCTTATGTACGTAATAATTTTCCTGGTTTCGCGAAAGGTTCATAAATACGGTTGTATATGCCATAGTGTTACTAATTAATGCTTTGTCGGTGATTCACTTTGATGATACAACGCCGTATTTGTCGTAAAATGAATAGAATCTTCATTGCGGTATTCTAGTCTCGGGATACTATGATCAGATACTACAGATTGTATTCAAGATGTGAAATATAGGCGGAAAGGGACGCTTTCCTATCTCGGCTTGGTATCACGATTCGAGACTTTGAGTAATGATATTGATGTATTAGCTTATTTGATACAGAAATTGCCTATTACTTCCTACGTTGGTCAATATGTCGATCATGATGATGATGTTATCGATGTTACTGGGAAACTGTCCAGGAGCCATCTTATCTGATATCACAAATGGCATTTGTCCACGTGATGAAAACTGAATACACGTGATTGGCATAATTGACATACCAACGATAAGGACAATGATTTCGAAGCTTTTAGAACTTTATAATCCGGAATCGATGCAGTACTCCCAATCAAAACATTTGCAATTAAAGGCTATTGTTCGCTTGTCATATGTACAACCATTTTAACAATAATAAGAGAAAGTGTCCATCGAGAAATAACACGATCGTCACGTAAATCGTGAAATCGATTTCTAGAGCGCAAACGTTTACGGTCAAGAATTGAAAGGCTTTTCCGCGACGAATGGTGGGACGGGGACGAAAAAACAAAATCGGTTCGAAACGCGAAGCGAAACAGACTCTTTGGGATGATTTTGCCGAGTTACGAGTGCGCAGAGTTCGAGAGAGTCGAAAGGGGATGAAATTGCATTATATTAGGATAGCACGAAGTCACTTTATTCCGAGCTGTTCCCTTTCCTCGAATCGGCCAGCCTCGCCGCCTGTATTTCGTCTTGCGGCGATTCTATATCATCATCTACGTATGTTTGATTTTATTCACTCTGGCTTTGCTTCCTGGATCTTTCGATATATCTCGCGCAGTGTCACTTTGGAAAATTATACGAGAGTTATACTTTCGCCTTGTCATATATCATCGCGTAATTTATGAGGCGTGCGAAAGGCCGTAAGAAAGTGGCAATAAATTATGCGAATTCTTTTCATGAAATACCTCCTGCAAAACTTCTTTTATTACAACTGCGTATTCGGCGCGATTGAAACGCCGTATTTTTTAATTAATAACTTATGGCACGCTTAAATAAAAAAGAATATTCTCCGGTTGTAACTTCTGAAAGTGTTAGAAAAATCTTGTATTCCACATATACGTCTGCACGCATTGTTCTATATATTTTGTATGCAATTAGTGCGTGCAGAATAAATTATTTTTAACTTGTAATTATTTCATTCAGCCAAATCATCATCGTAAATGAAAACTAACGTTTGTAGTTTAATATATATTTGCAATGCAGCGTGATTATTGTTGCAATATAAAGCGCGATGACGCGACATTCAATATATCACATTGTATAAGATATATTTATTATTTATACGTAGCCTTTCATTTCGTGATGAAATTATTTCAAAACTTTCAATTGTTTTACGACGATAATTATATCGTTCGTGCAATTTCAACAAGTTTGGGATATCGCAAATTGCATATCTAAAAATAGGACTTTGTGCGAGATGTGCGGTGACAATGTTTAATAAAAAACATGTTTCTCGCTAGAATGCAAACCAATTGCAACGTTTAACGCTACTTCGTGTAACGAATGATCCGCAGCGAAAAGTCAATACCAAATATTCGGCTAGTTGAGCTATATGTATTGGTTCTATCGACTGTTTCGGAGAAAAACATCAAACGAAAAACAGACGGTTGAAATTTTATTTGTTCGCACGATAAAATACTTTTTTATATATGATAATATATAAAAAATTATATGTATATATATATATATATATAATGCGATACCGCTTATGTGTTCTAACGCTCTCACTTGCTTCTTGCTCCTCGAATAACTATTTTATTTATTGTAACAGTGATTCTTAGGACACATGTTTCGACACAATGAAAAAAATGGGGATACATATGATATTCTTGTAAAATCAATTTATGCAATTTACATGCAATATAATTTATTTGGAATCTTATTGCCAAACATTAATTATATACAATATTAATATGATGACTTTCATTACAATAGTCTGTTTACAGAAGAAATAATTATTTGCCTCTAAACAGCGGGTAATTATAGATCATAAATATGAATCAGTAAAAGCGCAATATAAGATTAAACAGGGATGAATATATTCTCACGAAGCAAGCAAGGTGCAGGCAAACGAAAGGTGTAAGCTCAGATTAATAGGGGTCGATTTCAGTATCGGAGATGGCAAATCGCGGTAATTAATATCGCCATTTGTTCCACGTCACGTGCACGCCTACGCGCGTACGCACACACACACATACGAGCTGGTGCAGGCCCACGGAATATAAACACACGCACGCAAACAGCCGAACGAATTGTAGGAACGTAGACGACATACACGCTAGGGGATAGGCATACGTTCGGTTCAATTGAAAGGCGAAATACATATCCCGACTTCCCGAAGATATTAATTAGCTTTCGCGGTTCATCGAGCCGGTCTCCACCAGCTCCCCGGAATCGGCATATTTCACACGCAGCCACGCAATTTCGATGGGTGCGTGCGATTGCTCGCATTGGTGACTCGTTGAGATTTAATTGTTGCATTCGAGAATTTGTATGGCTCATTGATGCGCGCACCGCCTGAAATGAGCACGTTCCAGCGCATTTGAACGGCTCTGAAAGTGGAAGTTGATACAACATATAAGTAAATTTAGCAGGTTACATGATAATTTACTTGCAAGGTAGAAACAATTATTAAACGGTTAGTTCATTATTTTAATTTAATCTGAAAGTTTGCATAAATGCAGCAGAGTTTATGAAATGGACAATTAATACAAACCTACTTTAGGTATGTAACGTTTATTTGAAGCATTGATCCAAAGCAAATCGTTAAATACATGTATCACAATTACATTTGATTTGCTAAATCGGGCGTTCAATTGAATCTACTACTACGTTATAATCTAATAATCTGCTGGGATATTACTGTTCTTGCGAAATCAAAATCGACATCTATTGATGCGTCGTTCCAATTGGCGCGTTGAGACATGGGGTTTGCGAACGCCAATTGCTTGTTAGTAACATGCGCAATCAATATGATCAGATTCTATTCTGGAGTTTCAATTGATTCTCTTTATCCTCAATTTACCAGCGTCGACCTTTCATCATGTTATTTCACTACATACCATAAATTAAGTAAATACAGTAAAAATACATTTTACAATCTCTGTTTGATATCGAAATTTTAGTTATCTTTTACATTTTGCAAAAAATAGACTCAATAAATTTTCGAATAATTACTTAACAGTTGTATAATCATTTTGTTTTAATTTACATCAGAAAAAAACTAATATTATAATTTATGTGTTAACGATGTGATAAGTTTGCGGTACACATAATCGATATGATAGGAAGCTAAAAATGTTTTTTACGAAGTCCGCACTTTTTGTAAAGTCCGTAGTTTTGATTAAATTTACTGACTGTTTAATTTTGATGGAACTATGCTGCACATTTGAGTCAGTAATGCAGTCTCTCTCTCTCTCTCTCTGCAAAATTTGCCAAATTACACCTGCAAAATAATGATTTCCTGCTGTTTATTGCATGAAATACCATAAGTAACTGGAATCATTGTTCAGCCACAACAAAGGTTAATTATTCGGTAGTGCGCTTAATGTATGCCATGAATCGGAATCATTTTGAACAGCGTGGATGATAATTATCCAGCTTTATCTAAAACCGACGAAAATTATGAGCAAAATCTTGTTAAAATTTATAAATCCGGCTAACGTTATGCATTTGGTTTTAAACGTTTAATAAGCAGCGTTGCATTATCTCATTATTCAATATTAATCTGAGTATCACAAGCAAATTTTTTACAATTCTTTTCTTTCCGAGTTCTTTTCCTGACAAATTTTTTTATCCAGAGTAATGCAATTAATCCATAAAATAGATATGCATTGTAGTACGCGTGCCCAACAGCAATTTCATTTCTGCTTCTTTGTTTTTTCCCATTTCGTTATTTGTTTTTGTAAAATGGCCAACATGCACGCAAAACTGTGCCGCATTCATTCAAAACCAGGATTATTCTGCAAAGAATGTTACGAAAGTTTAATTTGAGACTGAGAGATATGTTTTGTAAAAATTCTCTGTAATGCTGTATCTTTATAATCTATGTAGTATTGTAGAGTAAGAGAGAAAGAGCAAAGGAAGCGCTAAATACCTGAAGAGTTATAGAACTGATAGAATGTGTGAAAATCTTACAAAGTACGAGAGAATTCTAGTTATTTTGGAGAGAATATGTGAGATAGTAATAAAATATTAGAAAGATTATATATGTATATATAATTCATAACTAATATATTGAAATACTAAATCTGAAAACTGTGCAAAATTAATTTTTGTAGTAATGTTCAAGATTTAAATTCTGCTTAAAAGAGCGAACACTTTTATAAATATTTTCATAATCCTGAACAGATTTTTACGTAGTACATTGTATATGTATGTTGTAAATAATTGGGAAAGGAGGGAGGGAGGACTTAAAAGGGGGGGGGGGTTGGAGACAGATTGAAAATGTATTAAAAGTCTTGGAATTAAAACATTGAAGACTTTTACATTAAATTTGCGAATGTATAAGCAACTGTAACAAGTTTATCAATGATATTAAAATGTAGAGTCTTCCATGTTTTTTAATGTGATCTATAATTGAAGTAATCCATGTTAATCTACGTCAACGAGGTCAAACATTATATAATCTCTCATTTTGCATCGTAAAAGGAAGTATTTTGTAACTTGGTATAACAAAGTATAGGGTAAAAATTAATTAAAAAGTCATTAAAGGGAATAATTAAATTTTCTTGTATATTATAATACTCAGACTTTTCTCGATATAATTATACTAATTTTTATTATACGTTTATATATACATATAGATGTATGTCGATATTAGTTTATCTAATTTTACGTAAAATTTTATTTGAAGATAGGTTCAAATAAAGTGTTATATGCGTAGATTCTCGGATATGTCAGAAACGACATTGGATTGTACCACCGAGTATTATATGTATACCATAGATCTCTACTTATTCTTACTCATAATTTGTAAATCTTGATACAGTAATTTTTTAAGAGAAAATCATTTTAAGTAAGAGTTGTTCAATTGTTAATACACAATCCGGTTGTTATTTCTTAGGGTACCATTTAAAATTTTTAAGTCGCTTCCTCGGGGAGACTTTCCAAATTCAACTCAAAGAACACTTGTGAAATATTTCTATGCGATTTTTTTATACGTTGTCTGATTTAGCAAACTACGCGCTGGTTATTTGTCGGTCTTAAAATACAGTTCCTCACACAAAACTATTATTATTACGTCTTAAGCTAAAAATCTAACCGAACCGTAGACGATATCTTCTCTATTTAATTGTAAATTGACATCAGTCCAAGTTTACTTAAAAACTTAATTACTTAAAAAGTCTCTTCGTAATAAAAAAAATCGTCTTAATCATGTATTTTTATCCACTGATATATTACTCTGTAACACTCTATTTAAGCTACTGTGTGTTTGCGTTTGTGTGCGTCTGCGTGCGTGTGTGTATATTCGATTTTTCTATTTTTTATTTATTTAATTATTCCAGTTTTTATTTATAGTTTTATTTGTAAAACAACAATATTTTATTCATATTTATTAGTTGTTTTATTACTTACATATGCATCATTAATTCCTTATATACTCATATAAACATTAGTTATTTCCTACAGCAGTTTTAGCAACTAATACAATTTAACAACTAGTTTAGTTTAACAATTGAAGTCTAAAAACGGATAATAACATAAAATAATTTTATGACTAGTGTGTCATATAAAAAATTAAATAATACAATACTATAAACATAGTATTATTTCACAATGTTTTAATCTAATTTTCTTGATGCACATTGAACTATGATCAAATACAGTTTGAAATGTTTCTTTCTGAATTTTAATTTAATAATTAGTTTGTACATCATTTTTGCATTATAGTATATTAAAATATATTATTAGAATATAATTATTTGCATTGCTTTTGTATAATAACGTTATTTTTTGTTAACATATCGATAATTATAGATGTTGTCTACGTAACAAGATAACTGTACTTATACGTATACTATATACATATATCCCAGTGTCTACATATAATACATCGTTTGCAGTTTAGCCTAAAATTTTGACGGGTTAAAAACGAAAGCATTATGTTAGATAAAATTTTTTATGTTTTAAATTACAATGATCTAAATTACAAACATCTTTCATCATGTCAATGGTGGTTTTTGTTTTGAAAAAGTGCAACCTTTTAATTGTTATTAATTTTAATATATTTGCTTTTTCATACCTATTATTTCTTAACCTTTTTTTCTACATTTCATCACAAAAAATTAAACATTATAGATCCAGTAAACCCAATTCATCATATTGTGGAAGTTTCTTCATCATAGCTTTTTTAAAGCTCTCTTCCTTTAGACCCGGATTTTCAAAATTGCCAGCTTCCATGATCTCACTAATATCTTTAACTTTAGTCTTGGAGCACAGCACTATTGGTAAAACCGTGAACGATGCTATCATTCCATAGGCGGCCCTTCGTTTTATGGCAGCTTTCAGCTCCTCTATGGTGGGTGGCTGCGACTTGCAGCCCAGTTGTTTCATAGTTGCCGACAGCATGCCATGGTATTCATTTAATAGTTCACCTCTTTTGTTTTCAATAACATCCATCGAAGGACTTGTACTGAGAAAATAGAGAAGATCGACTGCCGGCGATGAGTAGAGACATATTTGGAAATCCACCTGTAATATCAAATGAACTCTTTCGATCGATCGATTTCTTGAGCCCCCGGCAATTGAATTGGAAATGAAATTGGGACTCGTGTTTAGGAAGTCGCGGTGAGAAAGTTGAGAGTTCGCGCGGATGACACGGGCAGACAGGTGGCGGAAGTACCTGAATGCGATCAAACTGGATTTATTGCATTATTCATAATATATTGCATTTTCAAGTATCTCATATTATCGCCGTCTCTTTGTTCTGGTTGTTAAAGTCGATATAACGGATCGCCAAAATACGTTAACATAACAGTACTTTTCAGAATATTGTGTATTTGTTTACTTTGGTTACTTTTTTTTACATATGTTGCATTCAACTTGTATTCAATTATAAAAATAATTAAAAAATTCAAAATATAGACAATTAGAGCAAGGCGATGCTATATTTAAATTGTACTAGTGCAGTGCTGGGAGAAGTGTACCAAATTTTTAGTGTACCGCTTTTTTGGGACTGACAATGAGTGTAGCTTAGTTTTAAAGTAAATGCGTGGTTTCAAAGATATAAATTACATCGTTATACATGCAGATATAAATTAAATTTCACAAATATCTTCATTTAATCCTGATTATATAAATCAATAAGCATAACTCGAATTTAGAGGAAGTATTTTTTATAATGCGATGGTACTTACACAAATGTGCTCAATGGGTTTACCACTGTTGTCATATTTGAATAACATATTGTTTACCCAGTAATCACCATGATTAATAACACTGAACTCATCTTGGCAGTATTTGGTTGCATCCACTCCTACTTGATATACGTGGTCGGTCAATTTAGTAATTTTGTCCGCGTATCTAACAATAAAAGTCATATGAATATGGAATTATATAAAATTATGTAAAAGGCACAAATGTTTGCTTTGTTCTTTAAACAACGCAATTTGTATTTGACAATTTCTGCTTGTTTCTTCATCAACCATGTTTATTCGCGTAAAATTATCTTAGACATTATGAATTATCAGTAAGTAAATATTGCGTTTGTATATCTCAATCTTACTTTTGCATTCCTGGCCACTTTGCTACCTCATTTCCTAAACTTCTAACACTCATAATGAAAAAGTCCTTCATTTCTGGTGGATAGGCATCGTTAAACATTCCTTTCGTATACATCTGTTTTACCTTTGGCTCCTGGATATTGAAGAATTTGTATTAAAGAACATATTCATTTGATTATAAAATTTAATAAATAAATGTGGATTGGAAATTTGAAACATTATATGTATATGTGAGACTATACAAAAAATCAACGACCATAATTTTAATAATGCGCAAGTTGTTAACAAAATTCAGAGCAGATTTTTTTCTTGTTACGAGGATTATTATTTGTCACAACTTTTGTAAATTTTAATATATCAATAACGAATGAATTTTGTAAGTGTAAAAGACTTTACACGATATCTTAGTCGAGAAGAAGTTGATTTTTCTTACTAAGAGAATAACTTGATGTATACTTTTTGATTACATTGTAATTTCTTTTTATGAAAAATAATTTTTCATACTGTTTCCTTGGCTAAGCGCCCAGGCACGTGTCGCAATAAAGGATAATAAAGGGTGTATTGGACTTTGGTTAAAACGGTTATTCTCAGCCAGGCATTTCTGCGGGATCATTCGCCGTATAGTTTCGAACTCCCATTCGACCATACAAAATCGCTGCGGTTTATGGTAACCATTATGCCGCACGCATTATTACAGTGTACATATCTGTAGTATCAGAGTTTATAGGACCACGCTGCACGATATTTATCTTAGATGGATTACGTAACAAACGTTAATAGACATAATAATACCTCCGTATCCTATTACACATCTGCTCGAACTTTTATGGTTCTTTCATGATTATTATAGTTACTAGTAAGTTTAATTGTATAAATCATACAAAGATTATATAAATGAAACCAAAATTTGTAGCTTTGATATTTATGCAAAAAGTTTGTATAACTTTATTGCATAAATGTATTGTAAATATTTTTATTTATTTATGTATTTTTATTTTGCATATTTTTTATCAACTGCATCTAGATTTATTTTGAATCGGAATTTGTTATATTATAGAGAAATAATATTTTTCATTTCTTTTAAACAAAAGTTATTGAATATATCATGTTTTATTCTAAATAAATGAAAACGGATAAATTAAATATGATTGAAAGGCAAAATTACTAATTATATTTAACGTGGCATAGATTCCTGACAATGCTAATAATTGTAAAACATAAAAACATTTTGCTACTGTAATTTATGCAATACGAAAATTTGATTTAGCCTGGAGTTAAGTAATACAGATTTGACTGACAATGAGTCACGCCTGGTAACTTACTTTCTCATATAAGGCTACAGAAGCTGCGTGAAACCTGGCTAGTCCGCGAAGCGCCAATACGCAGTGAGCTAGGTCAAGACCAGACGTACGCTCAGCCATGCGAAAGCCGAGAGGCGCGAGATCCTCAATCACTAGAAGCGTTGGATTTTCATTTTGTACGTATAGACCCTTCGCGCTTATGCGATGCTTCGGCGCTAACATCTTATTCATTTTATCCAAGGTATCTGACATCATTAATATTTCGGTGTTGAAGAGACCTGATTGTTCGACCTGTAAAAAGTTTACTTAGGATTAACAAATAAAATCTTTTAATTAGACAAGCACGCGACTATTTTGTGATATAAAAGCCTAAATAGATAGTTTATGTCATGGAGAGTTTCAATTTCCCAGATGACAAATAATTTTATTTCGCAAATCGAAATTTATTTTAAAGCCACTGAAGAATATACATTTTTACATATGTAAAAGGCATATATATATATGCCTCTGATAAAAATAATTTTATTTTTAATCACTGTTTACCTCAAAAAATAATTGTTCTGATTCTTTTGTTGAATAGAAGTTTAATCCACAGTACCGGCCAATAATACGTATATTACCTTTCGATTTTTTTAGCATAACTAATTTGAAAGTGCTCGAATGGAACATTAAAAAATCAAGATGTACTCTGTCAAATTTCATTACCCTTTGTGTACAAGATTTGTTATCAGGTGTCTACTGTAAAATTTGAAGCACATTCGGTGCTCACTTCGGCGAAAGTTAGGCCCACTTTTGACCGGTACTGTACTTCGAGATAGTAAAATTTACTACTTTGCTTTAGAAATTAAATTAACTTACAAGGTCCTTTTGAACACCTTCGAGTGTAGGCGAGACTTTGACAATGATTGACTTTTTTCCGGTAATCTTACGGCCGCCTTGCTCACGCGAAAATTCGGCAGTAACCCTGATCATGTCGCTGGTGTAGTTGTCACCCTTAGCGGTGGCCGGTTTCGAGGATATATCGATCACCTGAATCGAGTTGTCGCCCTCCGACTTTCGCAGGATCTTCTCTACGAAGCATAGATTCAGCCATGTCGGTGTCTCTTGGGCCATTTCTGAAATTGGAATTGGAATTGGAGAATTTCCCCGACAAATCATTGTTCTTCCCGCCGTGTCACGAAACGCGAAAACGATTCTTTACGATAACTTATTGTTCGCGGCGAGATTTATCACGTTTTCTTTCTCTCTTTCCAGCCAGCCCCCTCCACTCATTCCGGCCTTTCCACCCTTTCCTTCGCCGCGCCCCTACGCCCTTTCGCTTTTTTTCTCGCTCGCTTTACCGTCGTTTCTCTCTTTGTGCCCGTCGATATTCAAGACGGCCGCATTCTCCTACGTTTGAGATCGCTGTTTCAATTAAGAGCGTAATGGGAAGCCGCTTTTCCCTCGTCCCCCTTTTTGGCCAACGCCATACGTACGTTTCGCGTTGAGATCCCGTCGAACGTGATCGAGTTGCGGTATTTGCGAGAAATTTACGACGCGTCTGGCTAGCCGCGATCGCGTACGTACTTGTGGTCGAACAACCTACGGCCATATTTCACCTTGATGAGTTTTCTCAGAAATGTTTTTCGCGGTTTCCTCAGAATCACACCCGTCCACCGTCAGGACGTTTAATGACTAAACTTACGTATAATTCTAATAATGCATAAGTAACTTATGGTAAATGGTATCAATTATATTGAAACTGGTTTACCTTTTCTAAATGACTGATATTATCAAACGCCAGAGATACGCATCAGTGACAAAACTGATTCTTCTTACAATCAATTTTGAGTTGATTAATTGATTAAGAAATCGATAACAACATTAAATACGAGTTGATATATTTCATCATAATTACAGATACGAAGTATTAAAGGATATTGATTATAATTCCTCTTCTTCTTAATTATACTACTTCCACATTACGTAACATGCTGACATTAGTATCAACTATTATGAAAACGTAAACAACAAGATAAGATCCGATTCAAGTCTAATTACTATTCATGCGGATATAATAATTACATAAGCGACGTAATCGTATGTTATACTCGGGATAGATAAAGCATAACGTAATTCTATACTCGTAGTGAAGTCACGACGCAATTAAAAAGAATGACCGTAACTTCTTCATGTCGAGATAAAATCAATATTATCTAATCACTGTACGCTTTACATTGTTACTTCTTAAAATTACTTCTCGTTTATTTGAAACACTAATTTTCTTCTGCTATCTCCAATTTTCAATAACCGTTAGTTTGCCATAGGAATCTTTTTGATTATTTATTCTATTGCTATTATTATGCTTTTTCTAAGAGGTATTTGTCTCAGAGAGATGAAACGTTTCTTCAGAAGATATCTTTGACCTAAGTGCAATAATCTAAGTGCATCTGAACATTAATTTGGTGTTTCAAAGGTTATTCAAGAAGATAGAAAAGTTAATTATTCGCAGCATAGTGATATTAATAATTCATCGTGTTATATTGCAATGTCATTCTTGTTATTGCATTCGAAGCAACACAATGTTAATCACGATTTCACACTTCGTAAAATAAGTCTCACTTAGATAAGGTTGTTTGCATTACATGTTAAAACATTTTTGTATATCTCTTATCTTTACGATAAGATACCCTCACATTAGAGGTACCTTCTATCTCGCAAATATTTTATCTCTTTAACGTATACAAGAGCAGCAAAAAGAGAGATACTCTTATTCCTTATCTATGGTGTAACGTATTTACTTTGACTTATTTTATTACTTAAACAAACACGTCACTATTACTATATACAAAAATTATATTAAATTTATTTTATGCGATGCGAAATTATTATATTATTATATGACGTATGCTTATTGTATTCATATATGCAAACAGACAGGTAGAAATGCTTGTACATTTTGATAGAGATTCGAAATATAGAAATTTCCAGGTATTCCTGTATGTATGTATATTCAAATTATCTCGTATCGCAGATAATTTAATGTCGAAGCGTCGACGAATAATCGATGCGAAATTAATTGTCATTTTTGTCCTCATCATATTTATTTTTATGTTGATTAATTAATTACGAATATTTATATTAAATTTTTATGTCGGCCAATTCTCCCTTCTCCCTTTTGTTTGTCTGTCTGTCTGTCTGTCTGTCTGTCTGTCTCTCTCTCTCTCTCTCTCTCTCTCTCTCTCTCTCTCTCTCT